>NC_068983.1:63462179-63466328 GCF_001194135.2 Octopus bimaculoides | reverse complement strand
TCGCAGCTCATTTCTGCAGCTGAGTTAACTGGAGCAAGGTGAAATAAAGTGTCCTGCTCAAGAACACAACACGCAGCCCGGTCCGGGAAGCGAACTCACAACCACAAGATCTTAAGCTCGGCGCTCTAATCACTGAGCCATGCACCTTCACTATATATATCTATGTGTGTGTGTGTGTGTGTGTGTGTGTGTGTGTGTGTGTGTGTATCGCCACTGTGAGCGCTACATTATTTGCCCAGTGTGGAGAATATATCATCAGCATTACCCAAATTACCTTAATATTAGATTCAAAATTCATCCGTCGCTGGGACCACGTGCCATACGCCCCTTACACAATTCAGGATCACAATACATAAATCTACTGCAACTAAATTTCTTTTCTTCAAAAGCTCTGCTTTATTTAACATTATCCCAATACAAACCAGAGAAGAAAAAAATCCCACCACCTTCAAGCGAAACTTGCACGAATTCCTTCAACAGATACCAGATAAGATTACTTATACCTAGATACGTCTTAGTCAACAACAACTACCAACTGGAATGGGTCATGATAGCACAAAACTTGATTTTAAAATGACTTAGCAGATCTTATCAGGCGGTGCTATTAAGTTAGACATGGCCAGGGCCAATCTTTGGCTGAAACATATCTAAGTTACCCAAGTTATTACTCTGCCTGAATATTTTACAGGCACTTTCATCGTTATAGTAATCATCCTCAAAGCCCATAGAGTTACAAATACAATCCATTGCAGTATTTGTAACAACTTTCTGCCTTGTGATATTTGTTCTGGCTTTTTGACATCTGACAGGAAACCCGTCGCAACATTGGTACCAAATTGTATCGGATTCAAGTCGGCAGCGGCTTTCCTCTTGGATCATTATCCGTTGGATGACATGGAATAGAAAACTTGCATGCTTGACTAAGTGCTAAAGTCTTTCACCATCCATACCTTCATAAAAAATAGGTTTTATGCCTGCACATACATATATAGAAGCATGATTAATATTGACTGAGGATAAAAGGTTTGATCAAATGAGGTTATCTAAGCGATTAAAAAGAAAAGTTACCTGAAGGTCCCCACGAATCAAAGAGCCCAATGTTTATGTATGCTATGATTTGTTATCAATAAAAGTATGGGATCTCGTATGCATTGCTTTGTCCAGTAGCCTGCTGTACTGTTTCCCACTATTCACTTACCTCCCAGTCTGACTAACTTTCAAAGTGTTTGGGGTTTTACAATTCCTATTAATTCACCATTACTGACTTGTTCAGCCATGATGCATTATTGTTGAAATAATTTTCTTTCATCATGATCTTTGACAAAAACGATTTTAAATCTTCCTGAGAGGAAACTTATTAATTTATTTATTAATTTATTTATTATTCTATTTATTTATTACATTTTTTAACAATTTTTTCTTTCACTTCTATGGCAGCAAAAGAGTTGTTTGGAGATATCTTTTGAAAATCAATTAACATCACAGGAGTTATAAATAACAACTACAATCTGAGACAGTTACTTTTTTGGTCAATGAAAGATACCAACAGTCGTAGCCGTTAAGCTGTTAAATGGTTTAAGATAGGGTAGGTTTTGTCCCAGTAATTCTTTAGCTATTTCATATTGTCGACAAAAGGATTTTCACGGTTTTCTTGCTAACACGAGAATAAATCTTATACGAATGTATGTATGTATGTATGTATGTATGTATGTATGTATGTGTGTATGTATGTATGTATGTATGTATGTATGTATGTATGTATGTATGCGTGTATGTATGTCCTGAACATGACTTTAAACTGCATCTGTTAGTGGCGCTCTGGTTGGCGAGTTCCGGGATTTTGAGGAGTGTGAAAACAATTTTTTGCCACTGCTGTTCTATGATCTGCTTTGACCCGGAGTAGTAGCACCTGTCAGGGTTCCTGGGATCAGTAGCATATGTGATGATTATCCATCTGAGCACGGGGTTACCGAAATACCCTGGCTAGTGTCAGGTCGTGCAGTAAAGTCACTGGGAGTAAAGATCCTCAACTGCTGTCACACCATCTCTCTAGGAGAGGGACACTGTCTAGCAGTTTTACGTGATTACTGGTCATCTCACTTCGGCCTATCATTAGGTACTAATCAGCGCGATTCAGAGATTGGTACGTGTGTTGTATAAACGTTTATGACAATATTCCACTGACGTACAGGTGTCCCTTTATGGTGACATTATTTATCATTCCATCCATTGGCAATGGAGGAGTGACGACGTGTGCTGACCTAACCTGTTGAAAGTGCACAATAAGTTACAACTTTCATCTGTCACTATTGCTTTAAGCGATGCAGATCTGCAAAGGGCTGAATAGTCACCTGAGAGGTCTTGGACGGAAAGTCAGAAATGATACTGTCGAGAAGAAGCACACGGAGACGGTAATCATCTGTGAAGACAAAGCAATCACTATGATATGTGTGCGCACAAGTCTGTGTGTTTGTGTGTGTGAATGTAATGTAATGTGTGCAGCTTTCTTTCAGCCACCGGTTTAGAGCATGTGGACTGAAACTGTCGTTGATACTGGTTCGTTGATACTGGTTCTTTAGAATAATACTTTCTCTGACATGGTTTCTTATTCAACGACTTCAGTTTGTTCAAATGAATTTCACCGCATCCGTTTGGATCGTAAAATCTCTATTGTTTTAGACAATTTTCTTTTTCGTGAGTTATTGTTGGTTCACAGTGAAATACTCTTAGCCTTATCCAAGCGACATTATCTAGATGGCCGCCGTTTCTGCAGCGCAGGATGTTGATATTTTCTTCTAGTTCAAAGCGGTGAGTTGGCAGAATCGTTAGCACACCGGGCAAAATGTCTATCGTAATTTATTCTGAGTTCAAATTCTGCCAAGCTAACTTTGTCTTCCGGCCTTCCGATGTCGATAAAATAAGTAGAGGTTGAACACTCCTCAATATAATCGGCTATCCACCCTCCCTCTCCAAAATTTTGGGCCTTGTGCCTGTAGATGAAAGGATACTTTTTTCTACTTGGATACTCACCTACATTGTTTATGTTGAGTTATTTCATTACCGTAAGCAATTTGTGTACATCAACAATGCTCTTTCAATGTGATACTAGCTGTATAGCAACAAGTAGAGTCTCACATGTTTCGATTAAGCCACCACCGATTGTCGATAGCTTTTAACGTTAAGATGGGTTACTTTTCCTTCACTCTCTTCAAAAATGGTCGATTATCAGATGATATTTTAGAGAAATTGGAACATTTCTTTTCAATCTGCGGTTTTAAATTGATTTTAAGACGTGTATGACATACTTGAATATATGTATATAATATTTTAAGACGCGAATACATACATATATATATATATGTGTGTTTCTTTCATATGGAGATAGGGAATGTAAAAATGGTGAGTGATGATGGTATTGATGGTAGCGATGATGTCAGCGGTTGTTTACAATTTTACCATTCTATTTTATGGCAGCATGTGGTTGTCTTTGAATGTCTTTTGAAAATCGATTAACATCACAGAAATTAGAATAACAATTGGTATCAGTGACAGCTATTTTTCTGACAAGGAAAGATGTCTGTTGACGAGCATGTTTAACTGTTTAGTCGTTTGAGATAGGACACATTTTGTCCCAGTAATTCTATTTCTCAGCCGTTTCATATGGATGACAAAGGTATTTTAACGGGTTTTCTACAGGCCCCTAAATATATCTATATAGATGAATACATTATATACGTTATATATCAGTTCCATTGTATGGTACCTTAGCCAAGTGTCTTCTAAAATAACCCTGGGAAATCCAAAGCTTCGTGAGAGAATTTGGTATAGAAAAACTGACAGAAGCTCGCCGTACGTATGCATGTACGTATGTATGTATGTATGTATGTATGTATGTATGCATGTATGCATGTATGTATGCATGCATGTATGCATGTATGTATGCATGCATGTATGTATGTATGTATGTATGTATGTATGTATGTATGTATGTATGTGTGTACGTATGTATGTATGTATGCATGTATATATGTGTGTATGTATGCATGTATGTATGTATGTATGTATGCATGTATGTATGTATGTATGCATGCATGTATGTATGCATGCATGCATGTATGTATGTATGTATGTATGTATGTGTGTACATAT
>NC_068983.1:63455932-63461385 GCF_001194135.2 Octopus bimaculoides | reverse complement strand
GTATGTGTGTGTGTATGTATGTATGTATGTATGTATGTATGTATGTATGTATGTGCGTGTCTCTCACCACCACTTGACAACCTGTATTGGTTTCTTTACGTCGTCGTGACTTAGCAATTCGGCAAAAAGCGACCGATTGGATAAGTACCAGGCTTAGAAAATTACTGGGGTCGATTTGTTCGACTAAACCCTTTAAGGCAGTGTCCCAACATGAAAAATTAAATGATAAAAGATAGGTGTGCGTGTGTGTGTGTGTTTGTGTGTGCGCGCGCGTGTGTAGATTTACATATGTGTATGTGGTGCGGTGTGGTGTGGTGTGGCGTGTTGTGTTGTGTTGTGGTGTGGCGGGCTGGCATGGTGTACCTACATTACGATAGACTAATATGCTACTTCAGTTAAATAGTTGTTTATTAATCCCTTTCTAATCCAAGAACAGCGACTTTTCTTATTAACATTGTTGATAGCCTTGCCTGCGGCGTCAAAGAATTCCTACAGATTTTCTCACATTCATTGGAAACGTAGAAGAACTATTTAAATCTACTATAAACCCATTGCAATTTATTTAGAAGCTTAAGACTTCTTCACTGTATTACACACCCTAAACGTTCTCTTCTCTTTCATTACTACAGCTGAGCATCTTGATGCTTTCCGAAAGAATCTCCTGAAATTTTACACAATCCTCTAACACATTCTTTTAAACAAGACGTCTCTGCAAGCAGTACTTCTACCGATAATTTTATCTTAGTTGCTACTGTCGCCATTTTTCATCGTTATTTTCACGTAGTTGACAATTATTAAAACTTGTGCTCCTAAATTATGCTACCAAGTTGGTTTTTGTCTTTGCCAAAGTCTTCTTTCTAAAACGAATATTAGTTCAACTGATGAAATAGACACGATGAGTAGTTACTAGCCTTAGAAGAACCAGTACTCCGAACTTACCAACTATACTCCTCTCCACTCTACCCAGTGCCTTCAGATTCTTTCACATAGTTTGTCTCATTCCACAATCATCCAAAATAACTCAACTTGCTATTCTCTCGTTCCCTCATCACTCATAATGTCTCTGATACCCTAGGATCTGCACTAACCATTATTTTCAATCCTAGCACATTCTCAATACCTTCTTACGATCATCAACTTGCAACTGTTCGCGAAAATCAACTTCATTGACCACATATCTCTGAAAGGCCATTGACACAGTTCTTTCTTCCAAATTAAACAAGAAAAATTGAAAAGACATAACATACGCATTTCTACCCTTTAATGCTAATAGGAGAGACAGTCATAAAGGACTACATATTTTTATCATATTAATTTCATTTTCTTTGTTAGTAACACAACTAAGTTTCCTAACGTGTTGCATATGCCGGGGAACTTTTCACTGAGTTAACTCGTAGTTTTTCACTTTCGACTGCCTCAGTAATAAAACACAATTGGCCAGGAGTTTTGCTCTACACTTAGTATATTCATATTAAGCAGTAATATCTCAAACAACTTGAACACAACAATATATCCTGTAAGAACGTTAAGTACAGGATATTGCTGAGAATTATTTAAAGAATTTTGATTTAAAGATTTTGTTTGTAAGATAGATAAAATTCCCTCAAATTTTCGGTATTTCATAAATAATCAACATCTAATTAAACTGAATGTGAAGAAATGTCTAACGATAGCGCATTATATTTCTCTGCAATACAATATGTTATGGCTATGTATAATATATCAGATAACAATGACATTTCCATAACATATACTATCATATAGATCTATGTTATGATGTGGCAAGACATGTATAGACTCCCTTAAAGTAAGTTCTCTATCTCTATAACTGTGGTAATAGGATTATAAATATCCAGACTAACATAATGTACACTGAAAGTGGAGTTTAATGTCAGGTCATTAACATTTTACTTTCTTGAAACTATTTCCAAATGAAGCTGGAATCCTTTTTATCTGATATTTTTATTTGTTGAGGAAAGATTTCACTGGCTTGTAAAATGTTCAGCCTGCTAGAAATATGAGACAGATCCCTCTAAATTACAATCTATCATTTTGAAATAAGAGAAACTTAATATTAAAATTCTAAATGCATAATGGCTGAATACCGGGTAGGATGGTCACACAGGATGTCTAATCATAAATGTACTCGGCTTTCGACTTCGAACAACAGTAATTTTTGTGGTCACATTAAATTCAAATTTTCAGTTTCCATAATTAAGATTCTTCAGCTTTGTAAATATTTTTTCCTCAGAATATTCTTTCGAAAAAAGGAACGTAAGAAGGGACAGAAAACTCTTGCTTTTATTGAGAGCCTTTATAAAAACCTTCATTTATCCAGGCATATCTACTAAACCCGACTTTTGTTTAGCTGTCATATGTTCTACTCCCATCGGTTTGACTGACTCTACATAATCAAAGCGCTTCATCGCACATCATTCCTTCCTAACAATCCTTCCTCCAGAATTCACTACTACTCCGCAACCTGGATGGATCTATAACAATTCTATATTACGCTCACCTAACAGTAAATTTCTTTCGTCTCTGACTCATCACAGAAAACTAAGTAGATACTTGATATCATCTTCCTCTCTATCTTCTTTCATAGTCTTTATGCAAGAACACAACTCCCAAGTAGTTTCCTGGCATCCATGCTGCAGTAGTACAAGTGAAGAACATTACACAATATCTACAACTAGGATATGCTTAAACATAACGGTAAAACTTGCAAAAATTGCCTTCGGCAACCGTAGGATCTGCCCGCTCTTTCACATTCCAGATTGAGGCAAGGACTTCTAATCCTGCCAAATACAGCAGCCACTACCTTTTCAAACTATCTATATGCGGTACTTTTCCACCATGATAGTTCTATAGGTAGCATTCCAGCCGATAAAGCTATTTATCCACAGCTCACACAGGAGGGTTGTTTTATTTTTCCTATGTAGGTCTTACCATCTGTGATGATTCTTACCGTGAGTTCATATAACATTGACAAAACTTCAACTCGCAGACCGTGGTCAGAAAATACATCAGCTCTGGTTAGTTGCTGACCTTCAACTTTCAGACATGAAGCACTCACCAAGGTACTCTCATAAAGCTACAATGCTGCAGGTGTTATGCGCACAAATTTACCAGAATCCACATGTAAAATGAGGATCCTAATGATCTTGAAGTTTCATTCACCAACGTAATAGATCTTCAAACTAAGAAATACATGTTTACGTTTACTCTTTCTCTCTTTGCCAATATTATAACAATGTTCAGTCTCCTTCTTAACTAATAAAGCGACGACCACCCACGACCAAAATCAATCGATTCTTATTCTCTTCTTCCCTCTTACCTTGCCTATTGTATCTATCTCAAGTCACTAAACTCTCACTAAACACTCTTCCCAATCATTCTTAATCAGAATAGTAAAATTTCATGGATACTCTTCCGGCAGAAGTTTTAACTGTTCCTCAACCTCATTGCTAAAAGAAGTGCAAAGGTCAACAAGAAATTGTGCTTGCTACATTTGTCATCCGACTAAATTTGAAAGACGGACATAAATCAATCGAAGAAAGATCCAGAACTTGGCTCGATCTAAATAAATTTGTAGTATCTATGCAGATTGTTCTGTTTGTTTGGTATTTAGATGTCATTAGATTTTCGCTTTGATAACACGAATATTGACATGGGAGAGAAACTAAAATATTCTATGAAATTCTTTAACTTATACTAGTATATGATTGAGATAACGGCAGGGTACTATTCAATGGAAACTGATTTATCACCTAAATATTTAAGTTATGCTGCAAAATCACCGAGATATCAACAAAATGTTTCGGAAGTAATAACGAAACAGTAGTAGAGCGCAGCTGTAAAATGGGTTTACTCTAAACAGTAGAGAACTGAACTGAATGTTTTGCAAATTATATTCAGAGTGCAAATGTCACACGTTATTGAATAAAATACTTACAAGTCATATATCAGAGGCAATTCCGACCACACAATACTTTCCCTACTAAATCTGTAGTTGAGTTGATGAAAGAAATCATTGTGGCAAAATCCATAAAAATCCAACAAAATATTTGGAAAATTTACTTATATCCTAATACCTTCTGAGTTCACATTCTACTACAGTGGACTGGAACTTTAATCCTTATTGGTTCGATTCAATCAATACTAGTCAAATACTGGAATCGTTTAATCCTCTACATTGTTGCAAACTGTGCGATTTATTCCAAGGCTAAAAACTGTAATTTATTTTAAGAGCGGAAGAAAGTGGCGAGCTGGCAGAATAGCTAGCACACTGAGCAAAATGGTTGCACGTTCTGAGTTCAAATTCCGGCGAAGTGGACTTTGACTTTCGATGTCGAGTACTGGAATCGATGTAATCATCTAGCACTTTTTGACAAAATTTCAGCTATTGTACCCAGAGTAGAAATAATTTTAAGAGCGGTAGATGACAAAAGTAGATAGAAATAAAAATGTGAGCTGCGGACAGTGTATTGCAGTATTTAGTTTTCCTTAATATATCACTGAGTTCAATGTGATTGAAATAAATAGAATGCCAGTCAAGAACTAGGGATCAGTATATCTGACACTACGTTTTCCCCAAATTTTAGGTCTTATGTTTTAAACCAGTGATTCTCATCCAGTAATTTGTCTATGAACCCCTGTGATTCCTATTTTACTCTACTGGACCTCCATTTGATGTGTATGAAAAAGATCCTGCTGTATTCTTAAAATTAAATATTATTATGATTTTTATAGAAAACAAAATATTTTGTGTATTGTAGAAGTATAGGCAATTTATTGCAGATAAATTTTTACGACAAAATCTTATATAGATCCCCAAGGGCCATATGGACCCCGGTTAAGAACCACTGTTATAAAGGATTGTTATAAATATGGACGATGGGCGACGAGATGGCAGATTCATTAGCACTCCGGAGAAAATGCTTACCAGTATTTCTTGCGGCTCTTTACGTATATGTACATATATATCTCTATGTAAACTTTATATCTCTATGTAAACTAGCGTTCTTATTCCTAAAGCCCATGGAATAATATCGTTGACTCCTTTATATCTCTATGTAAACAAACCTTCTGACGGTCACTGATCATGTAACATCTCTTCTCGTAAGTTGCCCCATCATTTCGTTTTTGTCTTGCTATTACATGTTTTATTATGAACTCCCTGAAGAGAAATAAATGAGGAACCCCAACAGCTCTTTCTTCTTTGTGAAAGAAATATCATTTATTTCGAAACATGTGTAGGAATTAAAGGAAATTTAATTGAAATGCGTTTTGTTCCATTTATCTGATAGTTAGCAAGGTGAGACACACATAAGAAAGAAGAAGGAAACAAAGGACCACTGATGAGGTCACAGAAGTGTGACGAAAGAACTCTGTCCGAAATAAGATTAAGATTAAGATTAATGTAATATAAAGCTGAAAAAAAAAAAAAAAAA
>NC_068983.1:63453007-63455678 GCF_001194135.2 Octopus bimaculoides | reverse complement strand
ATATATATATATATATATATATAAAGAACGAAAATGCTACTTTTTTTTAATTAGGTACATTTAAATTTCTTTATATAGATATATTTAAAAAATGTTTTTGTTTTACATGTTTCGGTTGTTTATAAACCTTATCAAAAATATGTACATAAATGAAATATGTAGAGAAAAAAAATTATTAATAAAATTATTAATAAAATAAGCGTTCATATTGTACTTTTCTTTTTCCTGCAAGAGCACGTGGTAATTTCCATTAACTTTCGTGGCATCGCTAGTAGCAACTTCAGCTACTGTCTGATGGCAAATTAAGTACTGTGGTCAAAACTGTTTTGAAAAGAAGTGGCCGCAGCAGCAGCAATAATAGTTGTCGTAATGTTATCTCCCCTGAGGTCTTCACAGAAATGGGTTTATTCAATCTTTCATCTTTATTTCTTATGAATAATATATATAGTTTCAGTGTTCCGAGCTTAAAGAATTTAGACTCGGTCGATACTTCTTATGAAATGCATTTCCTTACTAATACGTTCGTTCTCGCTAGCATTGTCTTTGAATTTGTATAATGGAAAAGTTGTGAATTTGGGATATTTATTGGATGCACACCTGTCTATGTGTTCGCTGACAGTTATTTTCCTGTATTCCGGAATTCTAATTTTGGGATTTGTGCACCGCTATCCTTTGACGTAGGCTGCTTTTTGAGCGTCACTATATTACCATTTGCATACCAAGCATGTAATTAAGTAAATCAAATTCTCCGAAGTACATGTAAATTTAGTTTTTATGGTAAAATCTTAGCCTTGTTCTAATCGGTATTCTGATCCTTCTATTATGTTGATGCAGATCCCACAGTTGGGCCTCCCGCACTTTTTTACTGTCGGTTTTGTGGTTATTGTTGAGTGTAATTTAGCCTGGGTTAAAATCCTTTTCGTTGGTTTTGGCTGTCCCTTACTTTTGATGATTGTGTGTGTTTGGAGGATTTGATTCATCTTTAATTAGAGCTGTGCTATGGAGTATAGTGCTGACGGCCTCATTATTAAGTGGGTTGTGTGTAGAGGTGTAAGGCAGGGATTTCAATTTTCTTCCTTCTTTGGTTTTGGTTGTCTAAGTTCTTGTGTATTTAATTTAAGGAATCGTTGGATCATATTGTCGATTAAGAGTTGTGGGTAATTCCTATTGATGAGTATAGTTTTTAATTCCTGGAGACGTGTGTAACGGGTGTTTCTGTCTGGTACATATTCTTATGGATAAACAAAAGGAGATATTCACTTTGGTGTGTCTCGGGTGGCAAGAATCAAATGGCGGGTATTGTTTCGAGTCCGTGGGTTTGTAATAGATATCTGTCACTATTTTGTTCCCGACTTTCTTAATAAGGATATCTCAAGACGGTAGTTCCGGGTGATACTCTATCGTAAATTGGAGGTTTTCATTTAGAAGTGTTTTGAATTCATTAAGTTTTTCTACACTTCCATTCCAGAGGATGAAGCAGTCATCGAGATATCTTTTCCAGTTGTTTTGAATGTAGGTTGAAAAGGAGTTTCCATATTTCTCGAGTGCTTTCTGGTATAGTTTAATTTCGAGATAGCCCATTACCAGGTTCGCAACAGAATGTGCAGTCCGTGTTCCCATTGCTATCCCCGATTTTTGTCGGATGTAGTCATTATTAAATATAAAATAATTGTTCTCTAAGATTTTATTCTTTTCTTGTTTCAGTCATTTGACTGCGGCCAAACTGGAGTACCACCTTAAAGGGTTTTAGTCAAAGAAATCAACACTAGGACTTAATCCTTGTAAGCCTAGTACTTATCATATCGGTCTCTTTTGCCGAACCGCTACGTTACGGGGATGTAAACACACCAGCATCGGCTGTCAAGTGATGGTGGGGAGGGGGGAGAAATCCAGATACACACAGGAATATATACATATGTATACCGCGGGCTTTTTTCAGCTTCCGTCTACAAAATTCACTCACAAGGCTACAGTAGAAGACACTTGCCCGGGGAGCCACGCAATGAGACTGAACCCGGAACCATATGGTTGGGAAGCAAGCTTCTTACACAGAGCCACGCTTGCGCCTTTAATATATATATAAATATATTGGGTTGTCCGGAAAGTTCGTGCCGATTTATAGCAGCTTACTTCTCGACTTATTTTAGACTTATTTTTCCATCTGTGATTCGCTTTATAAACGGAATGCGCCTTTTTTAGAGCAAATTGTGACAGGTGATGAAAAATGAATTACCTACCGAAATGTTCAGAGAAAGCGATCCTGGAGTAAGCGACATGAGCAAGCGACACGAGCCACCCAAAAGCGGGTCTTCACCCTTAAAAAGTCTTGCTTTGTGTTTGGTGGGATTCGAAATGATTTCTGTAATATGAGCTTCTCCCAAGTAACCAGACAATTAATTCTGAGAAATATTGCACACAACTGGACAAGTTAAAAGCAGCAATTCAAGAGAAACGTCCAGAATTGGCCAACAGGAAGGGTGTTGTTTTCCAACATGATAATGCAAGACCACACGTTTCTTTGGGAACCAGACAAAAATTGCTGCAGCTCGGCTGGGATGTGTTACCCCACCCTCCATATTCACCAGATATTGCTCCTTCGGATTTCCACTTATTCAGGTCTCTGCAGAATAATCTTAATGGTAAAACTTTCGATTCCTTGGATGACGTAAAA
>NC_068983.1:63439113-63451613 GCF_001194135.2 Octopus bimaculoides | reverse complement strand
ATCAAGTGAAACTCTGCCAGTTTATCTAGCTCCCAGTTTTCTATCAATCCATCAAAGGGCTCCAATATTTCTGGACCAAACAAGTTTTAAAAAAAAATAGCTAAAGAATTACATGGACTCAATAGTGCCCGTCCGCTGTGAGATATACAGAAAGAGTTCGTCCTACCATGAACAGCCGCAAGGCGATGAGGTGAATTAGTATAGATAGTATACATTACGGTATTAATTTTGGTTCTCTGCTCTCTATGTTCAAATCCACCAAGTCTGTCTTGTTTTCCATTCTTTCGGGGATCGATAAATAAGGCACCAGTTTAGCAGAGTTGATTGACCGTATTGCTAGTGTCGGAAGAAATGACTAGCAAGATTGTGGGAAAACGGAGTTAATGGTGATAGGTCTTTTAAATCAGAATGATGCGTTGGTTAGGAGCAACATCTCAGTCACGGCACTATGCTTGTGTTATAACCGCGATAAATAGTTGGAGAGAAAAATGAACTGGCCATATTGCAGTTCCTTCGACACTGTGGAAGTTGATGTAGATGTTTTGGATGACGGTTTGGATGAACCGCTTGAAGGATGCTTGGTTAAAAGCTTTCGATTGGAAAGCAAGTCCTCAAGGTTATAATTTTAGAAAAATCTAATTAAGGAAACTGTTTAATGCTATCAGGTTGAAACACGTAGAGAACAGAAATAACTATATGAGGAGAAACAGTAAGTATAGAGAGGGTGTTGGTGGACATGGTAAGCAGTTTTCTAATTCAAGAAAACATATACCGTTATAGTAATGACAGAAAACGAAGTGTGGAAAAGGATACTAGTTTCATTGATGAGTTACATATACGAAGATAGAGCAACTATAAGGATAACAAGAACTAGTTTCCATGGGATACATAAATTATGGAATGATATGCAAAAAATTCTCAAATGATTAAAATTTCACTCTTAGCTAAAATAAAAAAAATTAAATTGAATAAAGTAAAATAAAATAGCTGAAATTACTTGCAACTCCCAATAATAAAGGGAGATAAATACAAGAAATACTCTGAAAATTAATTTACGTGCTTTATTTTTATTGTTTTATTGCTATTTGTTTATTTCACTGGAATAGGATAACTATGAACATGTTTCGGCCATATTAGACTTTTCTAGTCTAGTATATATTCTATTGAAGCAAGCCAGCAAGTGTTATCAGTTGTGTATGTAGGTATGTCATTATTCAGTTTTATTAAGGCGGCGAGCTGGCATAATCGTTAACACGCCGGGCGAAATGCTTACCAGTATTTCGTCTGTCGCTACATTCTGAATTCAAATTCCGCCGAGGTTGACTTTACCTTCTATCCTTTCAGAGTCGATAGAATAAGTATCAGTTGTGTACTACTGAGCCACTCGATCTAATCGACTGGCTCCCTCCCATCAAATTTCAGGCCGTGTGCCTATAATAGAAAGGATTATCCAGTTTTATTTCAAGATTTCTTGTCAAAGAAGAAAGAGTCGGTTTCTCACCTAGTTCCGAGGCTCCTTCATTGGAATTTCAGCATCAACAACGGCGTATTTCTTAATGTATGCATATATACGTACAGATTTGTATGTTGTGTTTTATGTATATCTTCTCATACATATGTTTTGCATATCTTGACTTGCTCATATATACGTAAATAATAAACTTCTGAAAAGTTTTACGGATTTTTTTATAGTTCTAATGATGGACTGGATCTGTATTCTTCGAATTAGCTTCCTCCCTTCTAGTTTTGAGAAGCCTAGTTTCTCAAGATTGATATTTAGCCTCTTCTCTAAAATTTCACAGCAGAAAGTCAATCGAGGATCAGCCATGATCTCTCTGTGGGCAAACGCTTTATCTCACTAGATAAAGTGTTTCAGAGATGATTTAAGTAGAAACATTTGAATTTTTTTTATGTCTACAATGAGAGTGTATGCAAGAACAAGACAAATAGCATATCAGTGAGTTTGGATATGTGTGTGTTTCAGAAAAGACTTCGGGACCCACCAACCATATTCATCTCGATGACAGCTGGAGGCACAACAAGCACCCCAAACACTTGTGTTGGATAGATTACCCCCACAATTACTACTAAAATGTTTTGTGTGGGAAGAAGTAGTGGTTGTTATATATTGGTAAACAGATTTTAAAAGATTACCGTTTTAGTAGCAGAATTTGAAACGAGCCGGTGTTCGCATATGCATTTACCCATCCCTCCATATATCGACCCATCCATCCATAGATCCATCCATCGATCCATCCATCGATTCATCGATCCATCCATCGATCCATAAATCCATCCATATATCCATATATACATACATACATACATACATACATGCATGCATACATACATACTATAAGAATTTGCCATGTTGTGGAAGTGATTCAGTTAATTCGCTTCATACCAAAAGAATTAGAGGCACGAGCATGCCTCTGCTGTGGTAAGACAGTTTCTTCCTAACCACACAGGTCGGGGTTCAGTACCATCACGTAGCATCTTGGGTGTCTTTTACTCGGGCCGTCCAAAGTGTTGTGAGTGGATTCGGTGGAAGAAAACTAAAAGTAGCCCGTTACACGCACACACTCACACACACACACACACACACACACACGCACGCACACACACACACGCGCACACACACACACACACACACACATATATATATATGTGGGTAGGGGTAACCACCGTTTGCCAACTGGTGTTGGTTCGGTTACTTCTCTGTAACTTAGCAGCTCACCAAACGAGTCCAACAGAATAAGTACCGGGCATGAGAAAACTTGGTACCTGGGTACTAAAGGCGGTGTCGCAGCATAGCGGCAATCCAATGACTGAATCAAGTAAAAGAAAAGATAAAATATAAAACAACTGTTGGTTAGAAAACTAATTAGTTATTTAAATGGCCTGATTCTTAGTGATTCAGTTTAAAAAGCGATGATTGTCATAGAAAATTAAGAGTTATCTCCCTGTAACCATGTCATGAATATTTGTGGCTTTATTAATATTTGCATCTTATTAACATTTTTAACACTAATTTATAAAATTATTTTGTACATAGACAGCTTTCCCTAGCCCCATTCCGAAGAAAGGACTTTGTATCAGCTTGGGGCATATTCCAAATAAACAAGTCCTGGTAATTTTCAATTAAGCCTTGGATGTTAGAAATAGAGATTTTATGTGTGTGTGTGTGTGTAAATATATATATATATATATATGTATATATATGTGTGTGTGTGTGTGTGTGTGTGTGTGTGTGTGTATACACACACAAATATACATACGTCATGTATATACAGAGGTTGGACAAAACAAGGGAAACATCTAGCATCATAGCATCAGAATTTTGAAATATCTATAAAACCGTCAAAGGCTTGTTTATTTTTATGTTTTCTTATTTATTACTAGTGTTGCTTAATGTTTTGCTAAAATTGTTATTTCATTTCAGATATCATCAGAAAAAGGTAATTAAAATTCATTAAAATGACAGATCTGTCAGACTTTCAAAGAGATCAAATCGTTGGTGCTCGTATGGCAGGCGCTAGCGTAACGAAAACAGTCGAAATGTTTGGTGTATCGAGAAGTACTGTCTCGAAAGTAATGACAGCCTTTGAGAAAGAAGGAAAAACCTCGTCGTCGAAACAAAACTCCGGAACAAAACCAAAACGTTCAGATAGGGACCATCGGACTCTTACGCTAATTGTTAGAAAGGATCAGAAAAGTACAGCTTCCAAAATTACTGAAGAGCTTAATGATAACCTCGAGAACTCAGTTTCCACAAAAACTGTTCATCGGGAGCCGCACAAAGCCGAATTTCATGGGAGGGCTGCAATCAGAAACCCACTACTTTCACAAACAAACGTTGAAAAGCGTTTAGAGTGAAGTAAAAACCTATAGAATTGGTCCCTAGAGCAGTGGAAGAATGTTATTTTCTCGAACGAATGATCCTTTACCTTATTTCCGACCACCGGCCGAGTATACGTGTGGAGAGAGCCAAAAGAAGCATTTAATCCAGACTGCCTTCTTCCAACTGTTAAACATGGAGGATTTGTGATGAATTGGGGGCGCTATATCTTGGAAATCCGCCGACCCAATGGTTTCCCCTCATGGCAGAAATAATAGTCAAGACTATTTAAGCATTTTATCTGATCAAATTCATCCTATAGTTATGAAACTGTTTCCGGAGGGAAAGGTATTCTTTCGGGATTATAATGTACGAATTCACACAGCTAAATTTGTTACTGAATGGCACGAGAAACATTCTAGTGAAGTTGAACATCTTATTTGACCACCACACTCCCCAGATCTCAATATTATTGAACATTTATGGTGCAGTTTAGAAAAACAAGTAATGAGTCAATATCCTCCACCATCATCACTGGATACTGTTTTAGCTGAAGAATGGACAAATGTTCCTTTGGAAACAATTCAAACTTTGTACGAGTCGAGTCCATACCTTGTAGAATTCAAGCTGTAATTACTGCCAAAGGCGGCCTACCCCATATTAAAATAAATTTGTTTGAAATTTTAAGGTGTTTCCATTATTTTGTCCAAGCCCTGTATGTATCTTATATGAATGTATGTATGTACGTATGTAAGTATGTATGTATGTATGTATGTATGCATGCATGCATGCATATATGCAAGTGTGTATGCATGTATGAATGTATGTATGTATGTATGTCACCAGGTTGGGATTCATGGGCTAATTATATTTGTATAGCATTGCAAGTCTGTCCTACAAGACTGGTTACATACAATTCTACTGTCCATTTACAAAGCAAAGGCTCCAAATCTGAATGTCGTGATTATTGTAATTATCGTAGTATATCTGCTCGAATCGGTAGGAAAAGTTTTATCCAAGACTTTGTTGAATTGTCCATGGAAATGGATTTGCTATGGTACCATCTCTGAGACCTAGTGTTGATTGAGAGTTGCTTGGGCTACTATGGACCTGATTTTCTCAACCCGCCAGCTAAAGGATAAATGTGTTGAGCAACCAGTGTCAATGTGTCAAGTATTTGTGGACGTTACAAAGACCTTCGATACTTTTAATCTTTGTGCACTGTGGGTCATGTTGGGGAAGCTTAGATGCCCTCTGAATTTGTTGGCATATTCAGAAAAGCTTCAGCAAACGTAAAGAAAGAGTAAACTTCAATGGAATACTTTCAAAGCCAATTCCAGAGTAAAATTGTATCAAAGAAGACGACATCTCATCAACCACTCTGTTTATCATATACTTTGCCGTGCTTCTTATGTATGCCTTCCAAGACTTCGAATTTGGTGTATATATGCCATTTAGAACCTCTGACAAAGTCTTTAATCTAAGAAGTTTCAGCATCAAGTCAAAACAGGCGACACTCTCGCTGATAATACGAATTTTGTGGCACATTCAGCGAAGGACATACAACTTCTCCGATGCATGCACTGCTTTTGAACTAAATATTGGTCTCAAATTTTGGCACAAGGTCAGTATTTTGGACTAAATGACTTAGTGAAAAAAAGACAAAGTTCTTGTACACTCCACCAGTTGAAGAAGTGTATGTGGAGTCGGACATTTTCGTGGAGGAAAAAGACTTGAAGTGGTGGATATCTTTGTGTATCTTGGAATATTCTCTTCTCCATTTTTGTACGTTTACGTCATATATCTCCTTGGAGTCAAGGAAGGGCAACGCAGTGCTGATGACGACTATTCAAAGTAGAAACACGTTTTCGCTGCTGTCTTGTCTCCAGTAAAAACGGAGCAAACTGTATTTTCTGTAATGATAATTCATGACTTCCTGAGGCATCTCCTCTTTTTATTTAGGGTTGGTTGCAATTGCCGCTAGATGCTTGTTCGTTTATCTTCTCAATGAAAAGATAGTCTCAGTAAACCAAGCTATATCTTGTAAAATATTTAATATACCTTTCTTCATCTTTGTCGTCCTGATTCGCGCTACTATTTTGCACATTCCATGGCTAAAAATAGTCAACCACATTTCATGTTAATTGCTTTTCTCGAGCAAGTTTAGACATTTTCGGAAGCCTACTAGTCAAGTGCTGTACTCTATATCACAATTCTTAAATGTCACATATTAGAATTATGTTATTCTGGAATTTTCTTTACTACATAATATTTACTATTACAAATACATTTTGTATATAATACGCACCATCTTCTTTGGACATCACAACTGAAATTTCTTATCCAGTTATTTCACAGTATGTACATATCAGCAAATTTTAGCTTTATTTCTGCAAGTATGTACTTACTTTCAAGATTGAAACACGTTTGCAATTGTTTCTTTTCTGCGGCAGCACCCATTTCTTGTGCTGTTATGTTTACTCGTTTTATTTAAATAAAATAAATTTTTATTTTCGCATTCCTAATTTAAAGGCTTCGTGAAGAAAACCTTCATTCTATTTGGGAAGTTTGCTGTTTAATATTCATATATTCTGTAGGAAATGTATTTACAATGTCTACTGAAAATCACATTATGAGTAATATCAGATTCAACAGTTATTCGTATATATTCTGAATTTAAAAGTTGCTATCCAGTAACCATGAGTGGATGCTGTTTCTTGTGAAGTGTTTATATAATATAAATCAAGCTATGTGATCTATTTATTTGGGGATCAGTTTCTTTTATAACGCATGGAAGTAGTAGACTACAATTGGTGAATGCTGACATTTGAACAATCATCCCGTGATTCGCATTCCTGATTTAAAGGCTTCGTGAAGAAACTTGATCTTACTTTAAGTAATGAAATTCTCTTTTGCCTAGGGGACGAAAATACTCCTTGCCTTCTTGCTTTGCATTCAATCCAAATATATCAGTTGCAGTTGAAGATATCATTAACACATCAATTAAAGGGACGACCAGAAAATTTCAGGTAACAATCAGTATTAATTACCCTGCTTTCTAATTAACGTAGATGCAGGCCATTTTGTAAATTGGCATATTACTATTGAGGATACGTTCTTCGCACATACTTTGAGCTCTTTATAGCCTGAAATAGCTCAATAAATTACGAATTTATTGGTCCTCCGAGTACTATAAGTTGTGTATTAAAAAGGATACACCAGCTTTTTTTCTGAGAAATTCAGAAACCAAAACTTTTCTCTGTTGTTACAAAAGTTGAATCACTTATTGAAGGAAAATTCTCCCAAGGAGAGTCCATTCTTAAGTACTTATTCATCCTGCAGCTTCCGACTAATGGGTAGCTAACAGTTACCTCCACTAAAGATATTACTTCCATTATGCTATTGAATTAGCCGATACGATAATGGGGTGTCTTCTTCATCTGTTGTAGCCAGCATTGTACTACAACACATACTTCAAGTTGTACTTCAATATGTTCTGAATAATGGCTCTCAGACCCGACGTCACTAAACTGGCGCACCAGATGAAGACACTGACTATGCAATGCCAATAAGGTTAGCAAAGAAGATGAAACGAAGCTTTAGCTATTCTTGAAGTTCTGGAAGTATCCATAACTTTATTAGAATTCATTAGAAGAACGGTCGGTTTACGTTGAAAGAATTGAACATTGTAGTTAACCTTGCCAATTTCTAATGTGGCTTGATTTTAACTCAGAAAATAAAAAGGCTAGGAATTAGAGGCGGCCAAGTTACATCGCGAAACTCCCCTATAGTTGCCTATTCTAATACTCCTGTCGCGTTTTTCCATTTATACTGGAGCTCAAGTGTGTATTTGCTGCTAAAAGGAGGCCAAGGCCTTTGGAGCTCAGAGCTGCTAAGCACTGTTAAGCACACATACAGACATGTATCTCTCTCTCTCTCTCTCTCTCTCTCTGTAATTTGGTTGATGTCATTTACACTGCTACTCCAAGGTATTTCACTGGTCAAATGGTAAGAACAAATTAACAATATTCGTATTGAATATGGCGTCAGAAAATGACAGCTTAGCTGTACGACCCACGACACGTGTGGCTTGTGCTGAATTTACTTAAGTTCATTAAGAAGATTATATACACAACTCATACATGTGTTCAGAAAAAGGAAGAAAGCAGCTTCACTTTAATGAAAAACTACTTTTAGTATCTAAATAAGAGAAGAGTAGACAACACCACAGTCAACTCGAACATAACAAGTATGCAACGGCTGCGATAGTAATTGCAATGTGTGTGCAATCGAGAAGACGAAGATACTGACTCTGACAGTCAACATCTTGAAGACATATTTTCTTCTTGTTTGCTTTTAAAATAATTTCTGGGATCTATTTTAAAACGGGGGCGCCAGTATTTTCTTAACGAAACACTAACGAAACACTTTGAAACTTGGGACACTGGTAGACTGTATCATATAAAACATCTTTTACTCTTAGTCTTCTTAACAAAAAAAAGGAATTCGCAAGTTATTCCATGTTAAAGTTGTCGTATTTCTGTAATTTCAACCAATCACTGACGTCTATTCAGCTCAATAGAGTTACTGCTGGGCGGTCATAAAAATGTTATTCCCTGTGACATATTTCATCCGGTTTAATCGTAATTTATACGCATATATTGTTTATATAATAAATTACGCTGCGCGTATCTATGTGTGTAACAATTTTAGAGTTCGGATTCTAGAGTTAGGGTTAGGGTTAGGGGATTAATACGATATACACCGTTACAGCACTAACTATTTTCAACTGAATAGACGTCAGTGATTAGTTAAAATTATCGAAATAAGACAATTTTTTACATGAAATAAATTCGAATACAAAAATATTTTTCTGTTCTATAACACAAAATAAATAAGTATACGAAGTTTGAAATTCTTTCCGTACCAAAAACACTACATAAAACATAAATGAAAACTGGCGCCCCCGTTTTAAAATAGATCCAATTTCTGTGCTGAAATACATTCCATAACTAGATATTGACAAAAACTGTTGAATACATGAATATGGGGCTCACATTCATGTTGCTCAACACTTATTCTCTTCTACATATATCTACAGATACAATATCTGGACACATCTTCACAAAAGACAAAAGTGTCTTCACATGACTTTTCACTGTTTTTTGTTTTGTTTTGTTTCGCTCGTGTGTGTCTGTGAGAGAGAGAGAGGTAGGGAGATGGAGAGAGGGAGAGATAGAGAGAGAGGGAGAGATAGAGAGAGGGGGAGAGATAGAGAGAGAGGAAGACAGACAGACAGACAGACAAACCGGCTTTAGTCTTCTACTTTGAAACAGGACTTTTAGTGACTGCCTTTCTTCGAAATCATACACCGTGACTTGGTTTTTTGAAATTCATTCGCGCTCATGCTGTGGGCTTCTTTAGTTTCTGAAGAGACCACTTGGCTCCCTGCTATGTTGTTGCCACCGTGAAATCTTTCATGAACACGTTGATGTATGGTTGCTTAATTTCTGCCTTACTGGAGAGACCAGCACTCTTCCTCTACTATCTCAGCTAGCATGCCCATTGCCATTGCAAAGAGAGTCACCGAAATGGTGCATTCAGTGATTATTCACGCTTAAATTAATGCCAGTAAGATGTCTGCTGGCCTGCAACTAAATATATAGCTCAAGACTTTCAAATGTAGCCTATAAAGCTAGTTCGTTTTATTTAGGGATCTAGCAGCTCCGCATATGGCAGGTGCACATATGAAGGACTTGTGTAGTGGACTAAGATATCGGCGCTTTACTGAGCGAGTCTGATGCATCTAAATGATGAAGTGAAACATTTGATCCTATGTTGTACTTGATAGTGTAAGTGAAACTAAATGATGATGCAAATTACCTCATTTAAATTTTACACGTTGCACATTGAATCAAAATTTGGGTTTGGATTTTACACTCGAAGATTCTCTCTTTAAATATTTATGCACGTAATCTTTACACCACTGATCCTGCAGTACATGGTCAGAGAAGAGGGATTACACACCTAGCAGAATGTGAATATGCTTAAGTGGCTTTCAATAATCTTATCACGGATATGCTATTTATTGATATCGAGTGCTAGAAAATAGTTTAAAACTGTGGAAAACAGTTGAGCTGGAACTATAGACTTGAAAATAGATTGCTTGAAGCTTGCAGCTGACTGAAAAACTGACTTAATTCGTGTTATTATAAGTTAAAAACACAATAGAAAATTTAGTTATCATTATCAACGGTTTAGACAGTCTAAAAAAATTGTTAATGAACTTGTAAAGATTGCTGCACGTCCGTTCAATCAGAAGAAAATTCTATAAAATAACAAAATGTTTATTGAATTAGAAAAATGTTTTATTCGTAGCTGTTCAATCAGAAAATTTGTGTTCAAAAGTCGAAGTTTAAAAAATGGCTGTTTGTTCAAAGACCGGAAGTTCCTAACTGCAAGAAACTTAAATATGTGTAGGGGTATCATTGCATACATACATACATACATACATACATACATACATGGATCCATACATACATGAAAGGATGACTCAGTTCGGTCATGAATGACCATGGGATTGCATCTAGAAACTTACCCTCCGGGGCACAAGGCTGGGCAAGGTTGTTTTATGGAAGACCAGTAGTCGCCCATGCATACCAGCCTCCCCTCTCCACACCACCGATGTTATCCAAAAGAAAGGCAAAGGCCGATACAGCTTGGCACCATGATGTCGCAGCTCATTTCTACAGCTGAGTGAACTGGAGCAACGTGAACACAACACGCAGTCCGGTCCGGGAATCGAATTCACAACGTCACGATCGTAAGCTCGACGCTCTAACCACTGAGCCATGCGCCTTCACACATACATGCATGCATACATACATACATACATACATACATACGTATGTCTGTAATGAAGTATGTATGTAACGTATGCAGGTACAGGGGAGAAATTCAAAAGAATGCTCAGTACTAACTGGGCGAAAGTTATTTATAGCTATTACAGCGGATAACTCACAATTCGTAATTCGAATTTCACGTTTGCCCTCATCAGACAGGATACAAACTGCGGTATAGCTGATCCATTGTTCATAATGTATAGGCAAGTACGTGAGCAGTCTGAGTGATGTGATTAGACACTTGGTGGAAAAGGAAAAAGAAAGGGAAAAAAGGAGGGAAAAGATAGAAAGTTGTATATACTTCAGCATGTGTGTGTGTGTGTGTGTGTGTGTGTGTGTGTCATCAGGGTCAGATATGGGGTCGTTGCAACGCGTTGCTGCATTAACCATTTCTTGGTATTTGCTCGGGTCGTCTCGGGAAAATCCTCGGAGTAGCATCCCAGTCAGTCCCCATCTCCCCGAGATATTTCATCATTCGCCGTGACTACGTGGCATGGGACCGACCAACACTAGCCGTTACCTCAGTCAGATCCTCAGAGAAGAAGAGGACACGAAATGCAGGACCAACTTGTAAAATCGTGCAACATAACCAAACAGTCTGACCTGGCGCTCCTAAATCATACAAGTAACATTACTCATTCCCAGTTTCTGAGTATAGTCGTTGGCTGGATAAAACATCCGGCCGATAGTAATCCATAATCGTGCGAAATGTTCTGGTACCAAATTCATGTTTATCTATCTTCTTAGATGCACCAAACGATGTCATTTGAAATGCAAAGTTGCATTGTCTGACATTGTTCAGAAAATCCTTTGATTGAATGAAAATGCCTTCTAGAAGATCCATAAGAGATTGAGAAGGAGCTGGTAGTGTTGGCAATGTTAACTGACCGCCTGAGCAGCACATACCATTTGTTTCATTTGAAAATTTTAAAGGTCTAAAGAAACGACAATTTGTACCAAATTCATGTTACCAAATGACTTCAGGTGACTGTTAAGTGCCCCGGACTGAATTAAAATCTCACAACTGTAGAGCAAGCCGGGGAGGACCAGATATCCGAACACCCTTGTGCAGTGAGTCCAAATTGCATCAACACGTACAAGTCTTTTTAAGACTTCGGACTTAAATCTAACGCTGATACGGATTACACTGCCATGATAAGTAAGGCATATTTATAGACGTATAAATATTAATAAACATACACACATGCCTGCATGCATACATACAACACTAATAATAAATAAAAAAACATAAAAATAAACAAGCTTTTGACAGTTTTATAGATATTTCAAAATTATGATGCTAGGTGTTTCCATTATTTTGTCCAAACCCCGTATGCATATATACAAATATGAGTTCATATGTCTTATATACATACATACATACATAACATACACACACACTCACACACACACATACAGGTTTGGCCAGAAGTCACTCGACAGTAAATCAAAATTCCATAAATACTATCTGTAATTCTGTATTGACTCGAATGGCAAAATGTATCGCTCAAGGACTTCAGTTTGAACAATTTTCATGACGTTTCATATTTAGATGATTTTATAAAATTCATTTAGTTGTTAAATATAAATAAATCTTAGCATTAAACGGTTTTGATTTACTGTCAGGTGACTTTTGGCCAACCCTGTATATATATATATATATATATATATATATATATATGTGTGTGTGTGTGTGTGTGTGTGTGTATGTATGTATGTATATATATGTGTGTATATATATATATATATATAGATATATA
>NC_068983.1:63434053-63437807 GCF_001194135.2 Octopus bimaculoides | reverse complement strand
GAGAGAGAGAGAGAGAGAGAGAGAGAGAGGATGAAAAATGGAGAATTACCTTTAATTGATAGTTTACAACATATAAGATGCCGACATGTGTTCAGAAATACGTGTCGGCATCTCATCTGTTGTAAACTATTAATTAAAGATGTGTGATTCTCTATTCTTTATTGTCTCTCTAGTATACTCTAGAATTTTTATTTTCAAAGTTCTTCAGAGCGAACTTAGGATTTACTAATCGCACCTACCTACCTACCTACCTACATATATACATACATACACACATCTTAAAGAAGACAGTAGAATTGACACGAAGCGCAGCCTCTCACATTTTGAAGGCTATGCGTTTGCAATCCAGGAACAGGATATTGCCACAAAGTACCTGGTGAACAAGAGAGACAGTGACGCTCTTGTAATCCCAAGGTGCTTTCGCATGTGTTGGCTATGTCATGTCCCTGTGAAAGACTACGCATGTGATTAGCAGCTGTCCTAAAATGTCGTCACGGTACTACCTCCCTATGCGGCACGATGTTGTTGCTAAAACAATTTACAATGCTACCCGCAAAAAAGACTGTCCTGAAATAAACTTAGAAAATCCCTCTGTTATGGGATACATTCATAAACACCAACTCAAGGAATACTGGTGGAATATTCCCATCAAAATTTCTGTCAAATGTAAGCATAACAGGCCGGATATTGTTGTTTGGGACAGAGGGGCAATGGTATGTACCATCATAGAGGTTAGCCGCCCTGCAAATATAAAAATCTCTTTGAAAATCAAAGAAAAAGAGGATATCTATGCACAACTGCTTCGAAACCTCTAGCTTCTATATCCAGACTATGAATTCATATTCATACGAATAATAATTGGAGCACTAGGTTTTATTAGTAAATGTTTAAAGGAGAGTCTAAATAGATTAAAGGTTTCAGAAAGAGAAATTGACAGGCTGATTCGTACATTACAAGTTATTGCTAAGGAGTCTATTTTGTTGGTACTGGACTATTCTTTGTTAGTATCTGTTTGTTTCTTACCTAGCACTGCTTTGATTTTGTGTCTTATCTCTTCTTTGACGACTGTAATTTTTTGTATCAAATTTACTTTCTCTGCAGCTCGTTCCTTCTTTTCTATGGTTACATTTGTCCTTCCATGATCTCTACTGAGTTGTTCAATTTGGTTCTCAAGTCTTCGTTCCCACCATAGGACTTTAACCCTTGTTTTTCTTCAGCTTTAACTTCAACAATTTACACAGTAACAGACGCTGCGTAGTAGATCTCTTAAATTTTCGTTAACAGTTCGTTAGTCTTCACTACATTACGTAGTTTTCCTCTTTCGATACCTCTCGGGAATGATAGTCTCTCTTACACTAATTCGTGTTTCATTAAGGCGTTGTAGTAAACTCCATTTTTCGTCTGAAACATTCTTTCCTTCCACGAAGTAAAATTTGTCTTCATCTGGACATTTCTGTCCTGAGAATTTATTGCTCCCTCTATCATTCCTTGTTCTTGTCCTGTTTTTCTTTTCCTCTTGCTTTTCGTAGTCATGTTTTCCCTCTTTCACTGTCGGGCAGATTTCCTCCAGTTCCAGTTATCACACTATACAGGGGAATGAAATTATTGGCCAACGGCATTAACAGTTAACTTGCAACTGTTAAGATAAAATAGAGTTGTTGCTGTTGTCAATTAGCACCGGGGTGGCCCCGATTCAGCACACCTAAGATCAAAAGCATTCCATTTCGACTTTTAAGAATTATTCATTGTCCAATGTACGTTTTTTATTTAAAAAAGAAAAAAATTGGTGCGAACTATTTCTAACATGTTTAACATAAGAAGTCCCTCGTTGCTTTGATAAAATAGATTAAATTTGTGTGCCGAGAATTCTGTTTTCGGCAGAGAAAACAAAAACCATGTTGGAAATATTAGAATTCTGTCTCACTGTACACAGTTTATTTCGTTCTCAAAACTTTACTACACTGATTCATTGCTTACGCAGACCAATACTTTTTCTCTTTGAATTCTCTAGTGTTTTCATAAAATCTGAAACGTATATACAAGGTTATAATCGATTTAATCCTATCCCCAAACAATCCCAAGACGGACCAGTGAAGGAGTACGCTCGATCTCCTGGAAATAGTAACTTATTTTACTAAAATTTAACTCAGCAGTTTTGAATAAGACAAATCAACTCGTACATTGGACACTATTTCCTGGATATACAAATGAGATGATCACATCTGAAACGCCATCGATCATATATTCAGTTTCACCAAGTCTGAACTAGAGTTTATAAACAGATACACCCGAAAGTTAATTGTAAAGTATTAGTATCTAATAATTATGATTAGTGGCAATACAATATTTGATAATGTCACTTTCTTGTTAATTCTTTTATATTTTTAGAATGAACATATAACGTAACCAAGCCGTCGGCTTTCGTAAAGATTACTCTTTGTACTTTACAAACCACTATTGTCATCGTAGTGTTCCTAACTATGCTATTGTGTTATAAGAACAGTTAATAATACTGAAGACTATTCTATTGTCGTTAATCATTGTTCGTGCATTGACCCTCCAGCCATCACCAACCACCGCCGCTTTCGCTACAAAATAAGATAGTGGGGGAACAACAGAAAGTTTTAATGGAAGGTATCAACACATGTGCTTTCCGTTTTAACACGGAATGGGACTTTTTGAAGAAATGGCAGTTTCCCTATTTGCGAAATTAATTTATTAATTTATTTATGGGAATGGGAAGTTGATGACTAAATTTGATCAATCATGAATTAGACATTGGCCATAATGTAGTAATTGAAAGAAAGTCCCATTAAAGAGAACTGAAACCACAATATTTCATTGCCAATTAGTCAGTGAAAATGATACCTGATGCCTGAATCGCTATTTTCAAAGTGGATAGATTATTTAGGGGCTTTAAGAATTGTTGATCCTGCAAGAAAAAGTAGCATATCAGTGAGGTTCCAAATAGAACTGAAGCCACGTTACTCTCAATAATTAAAAAACTATATTCATCCATTATCGTGATATTGAAAAATCATATCAAACCACACAAAACGGCATCATAAATTCAATTTTATAAACCTGGTAACTGCCACCACCACAATTCTCATTTGTAGTCAAGTATAGTAAAAAGCAAAAGTAAAAAATGTAAAAATGGGTGGAATCTATCGTCCTGTTTTATGGCTAATTTCTCATAAATAAATTTAGGAGCATATGTGGAGAAAATGTATTGGAAATTAAGATATTCGTTTCCATATTAATTAAATAAAAGAATATTGGTTTGACTATTGATATGATAAAAGAGGGTGAATAACGCTACTATTATTATGTTCAGTGATTTCGTTTAACTTTCAAGTCAACATTTCTTTTTATTTATTTCGTTCATATCTCTGAGGAGACATGTGTGTGTGTGTGTATTCAGATATAATAATTAGCAATTTGTCTTGATTTTCTTTGTTGTCACGCTAACGAGTTACTGCAGAAGTAGAAGGTTATCGAAATACAACTGGAGAAAGAGTGACAGACAGTTGGACAAGTAAAATGAAAGTAAATGAAAGGATAAGATATTTAAGTCTCCAGAGCGGTGAACAGACATAAAATGAGAGAGAATGAACTTTAAAAAGAGTATGTTGGAATAAGCGGTGTTACAGCTGTCGGGGTGGCAGATATAGTTTACCAAAAGGAAAGACCATACGACTTAATTTAGAGACAGAAAAAAACGCAGCTTTCTTTTTTTTTTTTTTTTTTTTTT
>NC_068983.1:63431752-63433077 GCF_001194135.2 Octopus bimaculoides | reverse complement strand
AATCTATGAGAGAAACATTTTCGGTTTATAAAAAAATTGTTAATTATTTCAGAAGAAAATGTGTGATTTAAGGGAGATCTGGCTGTTGTTTCTAGCATACCCCCAAACCTCCCTCCTCGTTTCTTTCTCACACATCTATCGATATTTTTCAGTATTTTTCTCCCCATAAACAAGTTTTATGGAATGATGATATCAATATAACACACGTGTAGTCCCAACCGAGCGAGGCCGTGTTATGTGTATGTATAAGAAAAAAAAAACAACACCTAAAAACATCTTTAGTGTTCATATTAATCTGTCAAATGTAATGCTTATTTGCTCACGTTATTTTAAATCATCCAGGTTCAAGAGGGGTGTCCACAATATTTGCTTGTAATTTTGTAAATTTTTTACATACAGATTGGAAATTTTGTCAGTGGGTGCTTTATATACTACTGGTTTATTGTTATATAATTTTAGCTGATCTTGTTGAGTGAATTTGACTTTTATGGACAGGTAAATTTAATTAACAGGTGTAAAAGTCATAACATTATGGATAAACACTAAAACTGAAATTCTTAATGCATCTTAACAGTTTGATTTGTTACTAAAATTATCCCTGATGTTAGCGGCTAAAAATTTTGCCACTTTTCAAGATGGAGTACATTAATTTGAATTAATTAAAATACAGGTATATTCGGTACAAGATTTCATTCTTTCGGTAAATATTTCGTACTTCGGTGTGGAATAATTTTTATCCACAATTTCTTTCGGGTGCATTCAGCGTATCAGACCGCCAAATTCGTCGCAGGCCATTTTTTTTCCAGAAAAGAAAGTAGGGAGGGGTGGTGGTGACCTCGAAGTTTCCCACCAAGGGAGTTTTGTTTCGCAGGTCTTTTTTTTTTCTTTTCCAGTTATTTTTGCATGCTTTGAATGAATGTGACATCGGAATCACGCGTAAACGGCTCCTTTTTTCATAAAAAAAAAAAGATTTCGCTGCTATTTCTAGCATGCTCTGTTACCATGTAACAGTTATTTGCGTTCACACCGAAATATTTACCATTTATTTTCCCACTTTATGGAAGTTAATATTTTCTCTGTTGACATCCACATCAGTTAATTTTGCTTTTCTCCCAGTTCTGTGCTTTCGGGAAGAAAAGCCCTCACATCTCAAAGCTACGAGAAATTACTAACGTGATTTGTTTATTTTTTAAAAAGATTTCGTAGAGGAATTAGATACAACGCGTTCTGGCCGGTTTAAACACTAAAGGATTAACAAGTGGCAAAACTATAAAATCAGCTTTTTTGACCTTTTTGAACCCCAAAACTTTTTTTTTTTTTTTTTT
>NC_068983.1:63424828-63431564 GCF_001194135.2 Octopus bimaculoides | reverse complement strand
TTTTTAAAAGACTCAAATGTAACAATATTTTATTCTCCGTGCTGCTCCTCACTTTGGTGAACTTGGTGCTATCATACCTATCCAACCAGATGAAGCGATACCTGGGGTGAAAGGCAGCAGCCAGTTGGCATTCCTCATTGCCCAGGAGGGTCGCAAATCTTTTGACGATGCCTGCCAAAACTGCGTCGACCAAGGGGTTGCAGTAGACGAGTTTTGGGTTAACAGACTTTAAAGGAAGTTAAAGGAAGCTAATTGTAACGGAAGTTAATTAGTCCGATAATGATTTTCAAAGTTAACTCAAAAGTTAAATTGTTAATGAAAATGTTAACTTCGTTGATTAACGATTAACGGACTTACGCCCGGCTCTCTCCCCCCCTCTCTCTCTCTATCTATCAATCAATCAATCTATCTATCTATCTGTCTATCTGTGTGTGTGTGTGTAATTTTCAAGGAAAGATCCGGAGAAATAGTTGTCGGTGATATAAATGATTTAAATAACATCCTGTGCATTTGTCTCCATTTTTCATTTCTCTTGTATGTATGTATGTATGTACGTGGGTACATATGTATGTATGTATGTACGTACGTATGTATATGCGTGTGTTGACAGCTACATTAAATTCATCTGACAGTTTATTCAACCGGCCTGGCTGAATTTTGCAATAAATTTTGCACTAATGCAGTACTGAGTTCCCCAATCAGTAAATATTTCGTTGTTATTCTTAAATTTAGCAAGCACACACACTTGCGTTACCCTCCTTTATGTTGCACCACGGACAGTAGCGTCTTTCAAAGTGAAATGTTTGGTGACAACCTTTAGCCGAACAAAATTTCCGGTTAAAGTAATAGGTGAAAATATCCCGTTATACTGAGTGAAAGGGAAAATAAATATTTAGTTTGTTTAATGCAGATACCATACTGATTGTTCTGGAACTGCTCTCCAGATCCTTTTTTATATCCGGACATAATTATGCGAAGGCACTTAATTATTTCAGTACCCAAGTCCGAACGAGAGATATTTGTTTATTCATTCATAACTGATCAAGAAGGCGGAATCAATCTCCCTACATCCCACTATAGTGGTGGCGCAATGGCCCAGTGGTTAGAGCAGCGGACTCGCGGTCGTAGGATCGCGGTTTCGATTCCTATTTTTTGTTAAGAAGGCTAAGAGAAAAAGGTGTTTTATATGACACATTCTACCAGTGTCCCAAGTTTGAAAGTGTTTCGTTAAGAAAAGAAGTGTTGCCCGTCAAACCAAAAAGATCCCATTTAATATAAATAGTAAAAGATTTTAATCAATAAGACAGTATGGATTTCACTAATAAGTTTATAAATTATTCAAAAAAGTATAGGAGTGATCACCAGGAAGCTATTAATTAGCAGCTCTCAAATTCTTTACGGCTGAACCTATCACGCATGGAACCTGATGTTAATTCTATTATTGAGCGTAGCAAGAAATAGGCTCATCCTTCTCACAGGCCTCAATGAAAATGTAATCTGAAATAACTGTGTTTCTTTTATAAACGTTTTGACCCAGTAGAGTTAAGTGGGTCGCCATAAACTGGTGTCATAAATAGTGGGTCGCGTCTCTAAAAAGCTTTAGGAACCACTGCACTAGATCATTTAGCAAAGTAATAATAAACTATCGATGAATCATTGCTGTCCTGTACAACCAAAGCAGAACGAAAAAGAAAGAAAAAAAAAAAAAGACAAGCCATGAACTATGTTTACGGACAGTTGCGGAAGAAAAACAAAAGCTTCCGAATAGCAACGGAAACTCTATCGTCTGCTTTTTGATTGCCGTCGTCCCGACAAGAAGAAGAAATATTGTGAGTTCAGACATTTTTCTACCTTATTTTCCCTTGAAATCTTATCGCAAGATTTATTTCAAGGGATATCAATCCATTCATGATTTATATTCATTCAGCACGTTAGAAGTTGAAAAGGTGAGTATTCATGAACAACAGCGTGATTTAAAATAAGAAAAATGTTTCGTTTAATACATTGCAAAAATATTGTTTATTCTATGTTATTCTATCCTCTCCAGCTGCGTCAGTGAATCAAGAAACCACGTTTAAAGGCACGGCTTTGATTTTAGATTAAGCCAGGTAGGAAAAACCGGTAAGTTCTGCGTAAGGCGCAGGAGTGGCTGTATGGTAAGTAGCTTGCTTACCAACCACATGGTTTCGGGTTCAGTCCCACTGCGTGGCACCTTGGACAAGTGTCTTCTACTATAGCCTCGGGCCGACCAAAGCCTTGTGAGTGGATTTGGTAGACGGAAACTGAAAGAAGCCCGTCGTATATATGTATATATATATATATGTATGTGTGTATATGTTGTGTATCTGTGTTTGTCCTCCCAACATCGCTTGACAACCGATGCTGGTGTGTTTAGATCTCCGTAGCGGTTCGGCAAAAAGAGACCGATAGAATAAGTACTAGGCTTACAAAGAACAAGTCCTGGGGTCGATTTGATTCGACTGAAGGCGGTGCTCCAGCATGGCCGCAGTCAAATGACTGAAACAAGTAAAAGAATAAAAGAATAGAATCAAATACGAGGACCCAGAAATCAACTACACACACATGTTTTATATGTGTGTGTGTGTTCAAATTGGATGTGTTCATAGAGTAACTCTTCTGTTATACAAATGCACTGATCAAAATTGCCTTCATCAACAGCATTCCAGCTTCGATCATTTTGTTATTTTGCATATCTAGGGCTATATTATCCTGTGTCCTTCCTCCGTTCTAAAACAGTAGGGTGTGATGTAAAAGAGGTTTACTTCTTATTTCAGGAAAGTTGTGTATTTTATGTCTAAAATCCCTGGGATAATTGGTTGATAGTTTGTGTTTGCTTTCTTTGTTTGGTTAAGTGACATATTATCTGGTCATACTACTTGATCTTGTAACACAGCTTCCAGTCTGCTCAGCATTTTCCTCCACTCCCTCAGAATTAACTCTTGTTTCTTCTTATTTTTTTCATTCTCTGTTACGATGCCTTGTTTGTTCTTCGCTACTTTGCACATTTTTCTCTCTCTCTCTATCTCACTTCAATGTCTATGTGTCTCTCAGTATATGTTCTGTTTTCACTCCCACATTTCCATTTTAGCCTTATTTTCTTCTCCCCTCATTCAGTTATCCCATATTTCTCTTTATTCCTAATAAAAGAGTGCTACAACTAGCTGTATTTGTAGACTACCGGGCTATTCTTAGCAATACTGCATTTTACAAATGGCTAAAAAATTTGACCCTCTATTGTGCTGTCAGCAAGCTAAATTAAAATTCCTAATGAAAGATCTATCCACTTTGGTAGGCACTCTTTGATTGGGAAATATTTTTTTAGCTTACTGTTAGAAATTCATGTGGTTGTGATGCAAACGTTTTAAATATACAACATTGTGGAGGAAGCACTGAATTTCTTAATGGGTCTATTAAGCAGTAATGACAATATTTTATTGTCTTTGTTTTATATCTAAAGTAAATAAGCTTTAAAGATCCCATAACTCTGTAAAATGGTCTCTTGTTAGTTTTAAAGCTCAGTACCAGAAACTAATAAAAATTTTTTCAACTATCATAGAATGCTTACAAAGGTGAACACTTCCTCTATCAGTAGCAATGTAAATTTTCATTGCCATAGAAAAATTGTTTTATGAGAAAGTCAATTTGCATAAGTTATTGCTCTAATTTATTTCTCTACAGTTAAAATTTGATTTACGATTTTGTTCAGTGAATCCTTACAGTGTTGTGAATGATAATAAATACAATGCCAGCTAATTTTGTAAGGGGTGGGAGCCAATTAAATGAAATCAAGATATCACTGGTACTCTATAATTTCTTAAAAGAATGAGAAAATGAAAGACAAACTCCCCAACTCTATCAAATTTTGAACTCAGTATAGAGATGACAAATTGGATACTGTAAAACAAAGAACTTGCAACTTGACTCTTCTTCTGTTTTTGCTTCTCTTTAATTGATAATAGCTAGTAAATCTTTGTTAATTCAAATATAGTAGATGACTTCAATTTCTGTTAATAGTGTGCAGTATTTCATAAGTTTAACCAAATGTTATTGAATACACAAGTATAATTTCTTATGTCTAATTAGATTGCTATAATGACTTAATGTCCACATTTTATTAGAATTTATTAGGTTTTCTCTAATAGAATGACATTATAATACCATATGAATAAAGTTACATTTTGCAACATTATCAGTATTGTTATCATTACTAACTAGTGTAATATTTGCTTTCTTATAAATCGATGATTACAGTTTCAAAATATCAGACTGAATCCTAAATGGTATTCTAATTTATCTCTTCAACCTCACTTCTCTCCTGAGTTCAAACCTTTGTAGAAATGTGAAATTGTGGTTCGTGTTTCAAGAATGTATAATTGGGAATTCCTTAAATTATTATATTTTGGAAACATTATGTTTCTTTAAGTCTTATTTGGATAGCTAGTCAAGCTTTCAAAACTAATCGTTTACCGTAATTGTCCAACTACATTTTCCTCTAATTGTTTCACCTGCTGCTATACTACACTGAATTTGCTTATTGTATATCACTTCAACGTTTGATTCAACCTTTACATGTTGTTTTACCAGTCATTGTGTATGAGACCTTCCAGTACAACACAATTGACTATATGAGTGACCTTTCCATATCCTACTCTGCCAGATGTTTTAAGCATCTCAGCAGTAATTTCTGATGAAACAGGAACTTTCTCTGCTTTTATATCTTTAATTGCTTTATGTATCATACTAGAGTGGTTGGTCCTTCTATTAACTCCATCTTGAGAAGAGCCTCTTTTTCTGATGTAGCACTACCATTATCCAACTGTGCACACTTCTCATTTACAATATGACAATTCTCTTTAGAACCCTGTCTTGCAGAGTGGAACAATTCATGCCTCTGACTCTCACGTCATAGAACATTGGCAAATCTCCTGTTCTGCTTTTCTCCTTACTAAGTAAACCTGTCACCTAACTTTCCTTCAAGCTACATGGTAAAATTCTCGGCTGCCCCCACTTTTTACAGACTTTCCAAGTCTGTCACTTAGCTATTGATTTTCTTGTCTGAAGATTATCATGTCCATTAGCATTACAGAACTTTAGCAGCCTTGTTCCCTTCTCATTTTTTGAATCAAATCCAAAGCCTTTATGCACACCATGGAATCTGTCAGAGTGCTGTTCAACATAACTGTTAAAACTCCAGCTATGAGGAAAAGTCAATGCCATTCACCATTAAGTTTGTCTGCATGAAGGCTTTGTAGAATCAGTCCTTCCGTTCATATGAAAGTCCAGATTGTGGAACATATGCATAGATAAATATCAGTTATATTAATCAAGAGTGGTTTGTGTTTTATAATGGTATCACACATTCAGATTAACTCAACCACTTTATCTATCTATTTCTCTACCAATAGTTTACCTACTCCACTCACACTATCAGTACTGCTAGAAAATTTTTTACTATGTTTCATAGCCATGAGAAATCTGGCAGCAGGTCGCCTCCATCTTACCTTTTGTGCATGCACATATCTATATACCTCTCTTCAAGCATTTCAGCAATCTCTCTAAACCTAACTTCCAGTGTGCCTACATTGATTGCTGTTCTAAGATTGTAAATTTGATAGGAAGTGTGAGGGGACAGCTGGAGAACTGTTTTCTACACCTGTGAAGAAGGTTTATGCTAGCATTTGCCAACTGACATTAGGTTCTTGCGTATGTCTAAATATCTGAATATTCTCACTCAATGTTTTACTATTACCTTCAATCTCTAAACCATTGGGACCAAGCAGTTGTGTGAAGAGGAAAGGGGGTTCATCTAGGCATCAAGAGCTGTTAAGTATCATTTGTCTAGGAGGTAGGAGAGGAGAAAGAAAGAGTAGAGGTAAAAAAAGAATCATATGTACATACACCCATGTTGAATCCCTACATATGCACATGGCAGTTTGTTAAAGAAGCAAATAAAGTACGTCATTAAAAGAGGCGGTGGAGTTGGATAGCCAAGGACAGGTGGGGTATGAAAGACACATTTACATATAAAGATTAAACTAGCTCTTTCTTTTGCTCTATAAAGTTTATGGCTACATCTTACTAAAATTAACATTGTCTCTTCATGAAATTAGGGCTAAAATTAGTTAAATATTGATGTTAAACGTAGAACTTTGGTATCTCTTGAACATCTGAAATATCTTATATACAGTACCTGTTCCAAACAAAGATTTTATGAATATGTAAAATCTTAAGGTAGAAATTAAAAAATTCCATATTTCCAAATAAATTCAGAATTCAGTTTAATTGCATTTATTTCCTGCTCTCTTTACATAAGATAGGTAAAAATTTTACACACACATTCCAATATATATATATATATATCATCATCATCATCGTTTAACGTCCGCTTTCCATGCTAGCATGGGTTGGACGATTTGACTAAGGACTGGTGAACCAGATGGCTACACCAGGCTCCAATCTGATTTGGCAGAGTTTCTACAGCTGGATGTCCTTCCTAACGCTAACCACTCCGAGAGTGTAGTGGGTGCTTTTATGTGCTACTGACACAAAAGCCAGTCAGGCGGTACTGGCAACGGCCACGCTCAAAATGGTGTATTTTACGTGCCACCTGCACAGGAGCCAGTCCAGCGGCACTGGCAATGATCTCGCTCAAATATCTTTTCATGTGCCACTGCACAAGTGCCAGGAAGGTGACGCTGGTAACGATCATGCTCAA
>NC_068983.1:63419669-63424431 GCF_001194135.2 Octopus bimaculoides | reverse complement strand
TATATAGAGCTGCCATGATTGACTGCTAGCTCCAAAAGTTTTTTTATTCTCTCTCTGTTTATTTCCTCATGTTCCTTTCTGTTGAAGAGTGTAGGCTCGAAACGTAAAAGACTTTCTCACCTTCCCGAGCGTTAAACTAAAGCACTTGTTTGTTGTTTATACACCTGTCTTCGTCTTTTGTTTTTCTGTAAATTTCAACTATATATATATATATATCTATACTATATATAAAACAGAGATGTGTGTGTAATCGCTTATCACGTGAAAACGGCTTCACCATTTACTTCCATACTTGTAATACATGAATAATTTGACCTCGGATAAATCTTGAAAACAAATGAAAAGGCAATCAATCTCTCTTTCTTTTTCTCTTTTTTTCTTTTTTTTTTTTGGTCCTCTTCCTTTTCGTTCATCTAACTGTGGAGGTATCAACACATGATGTACCATCCAGACAGGACACAGGCAAAGATTCAAATCCAAAGATATACTACTGGGTTTAAGCATACTCATATCAGACACAGATTCATCTACATACACCAGCCCATTCTCACCAGAAATACTAATGAATTTGGGTATATTCTTACACAAAGTTGACTACAGACCTAAGTCCATTCTTGCTAGCTGTGTAAACAGCCTCAAACACATTCCAGTTGGATTTAAATTTAGAGGTGTTAGAAATGCATGGCAGATCATTGAACCTTATAGTTAGCAGTATCTATTGTATACCACCTCCTTCTAGCAAGGTAACCTTTGCTATTATTTCTAGCAGGCAAGCTGGCAGAATTGTTAGCATGCTGGGCGAAATGCTTAGAGGGCATGTCCTTCAGATTCCATGTGGTTGACTTTGCCTTTCTCCCTTTCAGGATCGATGGAAAAAGGACCAGTTGAGTACTGGTGTTGATGTAATTGACTATCCCCCTCCTCTAATTTCTAGCAGGTCAAGCAACTACATAGTCAATTCTTCTTAGACTTAGTATAATAGTATTGATATAATAGGTAAGCAGATATCAGCATAGCTAAGGTATAATAAAATATACAGTAAGGAAAAATTATTGATATCTCATGATTAATATTATATATATTTCATTTTATTGGCAAGTATTGTAGATAATTCCAGACATAATGAAGTGTAGTTTCACAATTAATTGTCACAGTAGTAATGAATGAATTGCTATGTAAATATACAAAATGTATATTTAATAACAGAAAAAACATAAATTATTTAGGAATTATTTCTAAGACATTACCTGCATAAGAGGGTACTTCTATAAGATAACTTACTTTGCTATAAACAGCAGCCTGATTGCCTTCAAATCATATCCTGCCATCTTAATGAACACATTGCATAATGTGGTCCTGGGTATACTGCATGGGGAAAAGAAGAGATAGCCATGGCTGGAATAATTTAGCCTGACAGATCAACCTTGATCAGTTAGGCTCAATCATTCCATCTAGGATTATCCCTTCACATGAGAACCAGCTCATCCCTAATTAAGCATATCATAGGTCTGCTCAATCAGGGCTGATCTGGGGCTCAACAACAACAGTACATGAGTAGGTGTCATCATATTTAATGCGTTATTGTATCAAATATTTTTTCCTAGTAAATACAGAAGATGACATTGTTTGCATTTCTAATTTTTCTAATATTGTTGCATATTTTATTCTAGAAATCAGTTTGAGAAAGTTGGGTGCCCTGAGTACAGACCCTCTAAATTTGTCTTTAAGTATCAATAAAGTATGATTGGTTCAGTCAACTACTCTCTTTCCCGAGTAACAGTAATTTTCCTGATAATTTTATTCATGTACCTTATAATGTCTTATATTTATTCTATCCTTTCTTCCAAACATGCAGTTTACAGTTTGTGCAGTATATATTAAAAAGTACTAAATGAAATTTTCTGTTTAATTGGATGCAAGAACATAACATTTTAGTGCAAGTAAATGAGATAGCTTAAGTTGACTTCATTTCAAACAGGAATCAGAACTGAGTCACAGATTCTGATAATGGGAACTTGTCTCTCTCTTTTCACATCTAACAGATTTGTGTATTCATCAGAATAATTAGTTTTAGACTTGAAATTTTAAAATGTATTTTATTAGAGCACTAACTTTCCAGTATGTAAGATATTAAAAAAAGCAGCAAATATTTTATGGGTAAATTGTATATTTGTAACTATTTACTTACAAAACTGTGTTATCTTTCCTTATCAGCAGCTACCAAGTAATTAGATAGTTTCAAATATATCTAATTGACTTTTACTACATTTTTGTGGTGATTAACAAACATAGTCTAGTCTTTTTTAGTTTTTGTTTTTGAGAGAAGAAAAATAATTAAGAGAAAATTGAATATACTATAACATACTCTACTGGAAAGATTTCATCTTACAAATTTAAAACTTTAATTACAGTATATTGGTTTTGATAACTTGTATAGTTAGTGTAAGCCATAGTAGGTGGATAGTATGAATTAGTTTAAAGTGTTTTAGTTTAAAGTGTTGTGAACAATTCATTTTATTTAGAACAATTCATACTGAAGATATTTTTTGAGAGCATACTTGAGTAGAATGGGATTAGGACATTAGTTTTGAAGTGGCTTTTTATCTTGGCAGATCTTTTGTTTAGGAATTTGAGGAAGAAGTGAATTTGTTATGGTGACTTAAGTACTGTAATACGATATCAATATAATATATTGCAAATTCCAATAAGTTGTGTGTGTATGTAAGGTGGGGGTCACTTTGTCTATGTCTGTATGTTTCTGTATGAATATATTGTAGAAGTTAAATTCTGAAGATGAAATTTATCATTAAGATTTATATCATCTTCTTTTAGATATTTTTGTTATGTTTCCTAACCAAGAACAATTTGATCTGTTAAATATAGATTTATATATAAATTTATGTGATAAAATTTTGTTTTATATTTTCAGTTGCTTGAATTATAGTTGTGTTTTGACCAAAATTAATCTAAAATTATTTAATCAAAGATGAGATAAGATGAAGATCCATCTTATTTTCTATCACATCCCAGCTCTATATTTTACCTAATTGCTATGTAATTTTGTAGAGTTTTAAATAGAAAATGTGTTACTAAATGTCTAGTAGAGATTTTATTGCTTCACCATTTGTTTTTTGAGGAATGCTGATAAGCGGTATGAGTTATTAAAGATATGAAGGCACTTGGTCCACCAGGAATGCCTGATGAAATACTTAAAATATCTGACAACGTATGATATGGGTTACAAACCAACATAGTGAATCAGATATTACAGGAGGGTATCATACCTAATGACTGGCATTGCAGTATAATTATTTAACAGCTATAAAGACAAAAGCAATGCATTAGAAAGAGAGAAATCTACAGAAATATTACACTGTTAGACCAGGTTATGGAGGTTACAGAAAGTGTTCCTATGCAATTGATTAGGAGATGAATTAACATAGACGTGATGCAGTTTGGTTTAGTGCCAAGAAGTACTACTGATGTTGTCTAACTAGTAAGACTGTTGCAGGAGGAGCATATAGCCAGAAATAATACTTGGCTTTTGTTGACCTAGAAAAGGCTTTGGGTAGTGTTCTCTGCTCTGTGATCTGGTGGTGACTGAGGAAATTTGGAGTTGATGAGTGATTTGTGAGAGTTGTACAAGCTATATACATAAATGCAGTCAACAAATTGGGAGTTTGTAATGAGTACAGTGATAATAAATTTGGTGTGTGGGTTGGGATGAAACAAGGCTTAGTCCTCATCCTTTTCTGCTTATAATAATTCTTATAGATGAAACTGTAATAAAATTGAAAAAGAAATTCATGGAAATAAAGCACCTCAAAGTAAATTGAAGTAAGACTAAAATATTAGTGAATGTGAAAGAAGACTGGACCCTGGTATCAACAGGGAAATGGCCATGCTTTATATATATATATATATATATATATATATATATATATATATATATATATATATACATATATAATTAAATTAAAACATAGGGTAAAAAAATCAGATATTAATTAATATTGATTTATTACCAGGAAGCTAGCACATTGAAAGAATTAGAGAGATTCAGAAGAAATATCTGAGATCTCAGGGGATTAATGTCGTCGTCGTCGTTTAACGTCCGCTTTCCATGCTAGCATGAGTTGGACGATTTGACTGAGGACTGGTGAAACCAGATGGCTACACCAGGCTCCAATCTGATTTGGCAGTGTTTCTACAGCTGGATGCCCTTCCTAACGCCAACCACTCAGAGAGTGTAGTGGGTGCTTTTATGTGTCACCCGCACGAAGGCCAGTCAGGCGGTACTGGCAACGGCCATGCTCATCTCGCTCGAGAAACCTCATGTGTCACCTGCACAAGAGCCAGTCCAGGGGCACCAGCAGCGATCCCGCTCGAAAATCCTACAACAACCCCACACAAGAGCCAGTTCAGGGGCACCGGCAACGATCTTGCTTGAAGAAATTTCATGTGTCACCAGCACAAGAGCCAGTCCAGGGGCACTGGCAACGATCTAGCTCAAAAAACCTCATGTGTCACCCGCACAAGAGCCAGCGCAGGGGCACCGGCAACGATCCCGCTCGGATGATTTCATGTGTCACCCGCACATGAGCCAATCCAGAGGCACTGGCAATGATCCCGCTCGAAAGACTTCATGTGTCGCCCGCACATGAGCCAGTCCAGGGGCACTGGCAACGATCCCGTCCCGCTCAAAACATTTCATGTGTCACCCGCACAAGAGCCAGTCCAGGGGCACTGGCAACGATCTTGC
>NC_068983.1:63379884-63418279 GCF_001194135.2 Octopus bimaculoides | reverse complement strand
AGGCACTGGCAATGATCCCGCTCGAAAGACTTCATGTGTCGCCCGCACATGAGCCAGTCCAGGGGCACTGGCAACGATCCCGCTCGAAACATTTCATGTGTCGCCTGCACATGAGCCAGTCCGGGGGCACTGGCAAACGATCCCGCTTGAAACATTTCATGTGTCACCCGCAGCCAGTCCAGGAGCACTGGCAACGATCTCGCTCGAAAGATATCAAGTGTCGCCCGCACATGAGCCAGTCCAGGGGCACTGGCAACGATCCCGCTCGAAAGATTTCATGTGTCACCCACACATGAGCCAGTCCAGGGGCACCGGCAACGATCTCGCTCAAAAAAACCTCATGTGTGTGTGTGTGTATATGTTTATATATATCGATGACCACTAAGTGGACATTTAATGTGCTAGAAGAAGATCACATGTTGTGTCTACTAAGACCTAATAGTTCTCAAAAGAAATTCAGCGAAATACCAAACCGTATGCGGGCAAGACAGTGAAAATTACATAAATAAAACATTGTTTTCCGTGGAGCGGTTTCGGAATTAATATTTTCTTACCAAAAATATCTGTCCCTCTTCAGCACGAACTGCAAGAAAATCATAATTCTCAGAATCTTATACAAGTTGTTCACCACCAACATTGCTGGAGTTATCTGACATCTTAACAACAAGAAACTCAGAAATCCACAGCCAGCTAATCTCCACCCTAAAAAATTAACTCAGCTCCCAGCACCATACATATAAACCCAAAACACTAACTGATCCCTCAACAACACTAACTTTCATAACTCCAACTATAATTCCACTACTAATACTTGATCCTTGATTTACCACAACACCCAATTATACCTCTTGCAAAAATAGAGAATGACTCAGAAGATACCACCAGGCATAATAATTATCATATTATACATCCCCATGACACCTACCTGAACATCTTAACAAATTCTAATCTTAACGCCAGCTATAATAACGAGCCTAAATGGCAATCCCCTTGCAAGTTCACCTGGGGTACCCCCTACAAAACTATGTAGCTTCAGACGCCTAACCTCCTGTCCTTTAGATAACCGCTGTCTCACAAAAAATATTGTTTATAAGTGTACAATATCAACAGCCAACTATAATTACATATATATTGGCTCGTGTAGCACCACCTTCAAAGCTAGAGTGAGCAACCACTACTCCAGTTTCAAGTCCCAAACGAAGTTCAACAGGACATTGTTATCTCACTTTACCAATAAACTAAAGATTGATTCAACTCCTTACGCTCTCAAATGGTCCATAGTCACCCACACCAGCCTATACAGCACCTATAATAACAAGTGTCATCTCTGCATAGCTGAGGTCTTAACTATTTTGCAATCCATGGATTCGCTAATGAATGCAGCAGTATAATTTTTACCTGCAAACATCGATCACTAAATCCATTCTCAATATACAAATAACAACAACCTTGCCCCGCCTTTCCCCCTAACCTTCATAAATTTTTCCTCTTATCTACCCTCACTACCACTTTATTCTAAACCAGCAATATATTTTCCTTTTAATTCCTTATTATCATTTAAATGCTTCTCTCTGTATTTTTCCTTAGCATTAAAAAAATTTTTCCACTTATTTCACCTGCCTCCCACCTTCTACCCCCACTCCCTTCATAAACTTACAAGTACATATGCCAACATACACCTCTACTACTCCATACTGTAAACATTCACTGCGAACAATATACATTCCTCAATTGAAAACTAGTAGTAGCTGCCATGATTCTTCCCCATTCTCTCTTGCTTTCTTGTATATATTCATATATATATATATATATATATATATATTTTCTCCCCCTTAAACCAAAAATATTTCTCTACCCTCTTCCTTCGACATCATTTTTTTCTAATACCACTCCCCTTCCTAATTTCTGTGATTTGGCCAAAGCAACCCTATTGAATACTACTGATCAAATGACCATGCTTAATTTCCTCATTCTCTCTTGCTTTCTTCATGCGCACTTTTTCTCCCCCTCAATCAAAAATATTTTGCCACCCTTTTCCCTCCACATTATCTTTTTTTCAAATATCACTCCCCTTGCTAATTTTTGTGATTCGGCCAAACCAGCCCCATTGAATACTACCACTCAAATGATCTTGTTTAAATTCCTCATTCCTCTCACTGCCTTATATTTTTTCTTTTTTCCTTCTTTTAATCCTTATTTCTCTCTACATTTATATTCTCCTCTCTTACTACACATTCTGATTGAATCTTCCATGTGTTAATGTACTTCCTTGCGACAATGTAAACTTTCATTTAATCAAGATACCCTTGGCCTGAAGAGTAGTCTGCACTATACACCTCACTTGGATATTTAACCCACCTATGCTAGCATGGAAGGCGGGTGTTAAATGATGATAATGAGGTTTTGCTCGCTATGAAACATATGTAGCCCAGATGTTATCTACTCCATTCCTTAACTTTGTGTGTGTGTGTGTGTGTGTGTGTGTGTGTGTGTGTGTGTGTGTGTGTGTGTGTGTGTGTGTGTGTGTGTGTGTGTGTGTGTGTGTGTGTGTGTGTGTGAATATATGTATGTATAAGAATAGTAGGTAGGTAAGTATTCTTTGTGGTGAACAAGGAGTAAACTATAGCCATACAAAAGTTGCAATAAGATCACTTGCAGACTAACTAGAAATATAAATTTTGTATGTGGTAGCTGCTCAAGCACAGAAAGTATCCAGTGCACATGTAAAGCAAACTCCCTCCAATACCAAGGTGGCTTGCTAAAAATAGTTGATAGCTTCTGTTACCAGAGGGACTTAATTAATTGTTGTAGTGGGTGATCTGGAAACATAGTAGCTAGAGTAAGAACTGGCTGAAAAAGTTCAGTGAGTTATAGGACTTGAATGCAGAGGATATGTGAAGACAAGAAATGTGTGTTATTAATACACTTGTGAAGCAGAAGCTATTCACCTGTGATGAACACCACAATGATTAGCATATTCACATAGTAAGAATGAATATGCAAATCTTCATTTTGTATTTTGCTGTTCAATGCATATGAAGATCTATTATCAGTTGGCAGCTGATCACAGATCAGCAAAAATTTCTTTTATTGAAATTAGAAACAAAACCATCAGCTTTTGTCAGATTCATTGGTCCAGTTCCTTTTGATTGACAGCACAACATTTTGAAACGCTGGTGTCCCAGAATCCCTTGTAGTAGTGAATTAAATGTGTTATGAACACAGCCATTGTAAAGGAGAAACTGTTCTTCTGTGACGAACACAACAGTAATTAGCTTTTTTTGTTTGCATCTGCTAGAATGTATTAAGAATAAATTTCGTATTGAATCTTGCTGTTCAGCATGCATATGATGATTATATATATCTTTTTGTTGTTATCTCTTTTTGGGATCTGCCATCCTGTCAAAGTGGATCCTAAGTACCTGAAGGTGTCCACTTCATCAAGTCTCTTGCAATTCAGCATGATACTTGTTGCTGTGTTCTGGCTGTTACAATTAAACAAGATCTTGCTCTTTTTGGGGCTGATCTCTATCCTCTGTGTTCCTGATAGTTTTCCAGTCTGGTGATGAGCTCCTTTCGTTCTACTTCACTGCTTCCTAACAAGTCAATATCATCGGTAAAGTTTGGGTTGGAAATGTGGCATATTCTAGTGGAAACAGAGCGGTGGGAATTTTGGAGTGTCTCCTGCATGATGTTCTCCAGGAAGATATTGAAAATCAGTGGAGTGAGCTGACATCCCTGTTGAACACACTCTGTGGTCCTGAAGAATTCTTTGATGTTGTTCAGAAATGCACTGTTTAAGTTTTCATACAGTGCTTGGATTATTTTGATGAGTTTGGTGTCAATGTACTTCTTTGTTACTTGCTGCAACCCATTATGCCAAACACGACCAAAGGCCTTTTTGAAATTGATGAAGTTGTGATAGAGGACAGACTGAAGCTGCAAATGTTTCTCACTGAGCAGTCTGATTTTAAATATCTGCTCCACAATACTCTTTTTGGGCTTAAATCTGGCCTGTATTTCTACTAGGATTTCTTATGCTTTCCCCTTAAGTCTGTTCAGCTAAACCATGCTGTGATGGCTAATTAAGCTGATTGTTCTATAATTCTGTTAGAACATTGTCTTTCTTGGGAATGGGTATCATTATTAAATGGATCCACTCCTTTAGCCACTATTTCATCTCCTCATACTGACAGGTAACTGTTAGTGCCTTGACAAGCTTTGGCTCTCCATGTTTTAGGAGTTTTGATCTACTCCTGGGGATTTACTGTCTTTGAGCTTATGTTTTGCCTCTTCAACTTCCTCCTGGTAGAATTGGAGTATCCCCAAGTTCTCTGTTGTTGCTCTTGTAATTATTCAGGATGTTGATGCTATGTTTAAGTTCATGATTGTAAAGGTCTTTGCAATGTGAAAATCTATTTTTCGTGAGAGTAGGGTGAGGATTTTCAGAAAATTCACATGTTGGCTTTGTTTCCTCATAACTTAAGGAAAAATGGGTATTTTGAAATGAAAATTTCTACAACTACGCTTTAGTTGGTGTAGCTTGTAATTATATTGGAATTTGTTCAGAGTGTGTAAAGTATGAATATATAAGAATTTCATGTGAAAAAAAAATAGTGAGCATGCACACGTACATACTAACTCATTACAAATTTTTTCAAAATTTCAAGTTTCATTTTGCAGATACATGTGATGTGTATCAGTATGTATGTGTACTGTTTCACTAATTCTTTTTCAATTTAAATTCTGATATAATCATAATTTACACACTCTGAAAGCTATTTGTAGAAAATTTCATGAAAAAATACTCATTTTACTGATGGTTATTAGAAAACGAAGGTGATTCATATAAATTTTCTGAAACTCCTCTCACTACCCTTGTAAAAATAGCTTCACAACAAATTCTTATATCATCAGAATCTACACAATGCACAAAAACTGTAGTCTGGTCATGAACACTTCTCTTTGGCCAGTTATTGTATATTTATTGCACATGTGTTACTGGAAGTAATATGTATTTTTAAAATTTGACTTTGTTTGAGGCAGATTGAGCTGGGATTTTTTTAACATTTCTTAAGCCAGGATGAGTGTTGGTTTCATCACTTTGAACCAGAGACAAAGAAACACCTGTCCTCATCTGCTCCAAAGTTTTTTGGAATGCGAAAAGCATTATGTTTATTGACTATCTTCAAAGGATCTACACCATTAAAAGAGAGTACGATGCTGACTTTCTGAGGCAGTTATGAAAACTGTCACGATCAAATGCTCAGGAAAACTGATGAAAGGTTTCTTGTTTCATCAGGACAGTGCTTCAGTACACAAATCCTTGATTTCAGTGGCTGTGGTACATGACTGTGGCTTTGAAATGGTTGATCACCTTTCTTGTTCTCCTGATTTGGCCCCCATCTGACTATCATCTGTTCCCCAACATGAAGAAATTTTTGGCTGAGAACCAGTATCACAGTGATGATGACATCATATTTTAATGAGATGAAATATTCTTCACCAATAGGATCCAAACTTTGCAACACTGATAAAAGAAGTGTGTGAAGTGCAAGGGGGACTATGTTGAAAAATAAACCTCATTTGGTTACATTCCATGAGAGTATCTTGTTAAGCTCATAATCTTTTCAGCTAACCCTCATACAGTAGAGACACTGATACATTGTAGTTTACTGCCCAGTCAGTCCTTATAGAACAAGTCTATGACCAAAAGCATTCCAGCCGCAGCCTTGCTGCTTTTTTGTATATCTATAACTGAGTTGGGTGTATAGACATTCACTTGGTTTGTGAAATTATTTACTTTTCTGTCTGTTGCAAATTAAATATTGTAATTAATGAGTTTTTTACCTTCTCTCAAGATTCTTCTTTGCTTCTAGTACCTAAATCTTTATTTCATCAACTACTTAGATATCTACTTAATTTGTTCATTTGAAATTAAATACATGTCACTATCCATACATATCAACAGTCTAACTATACCACTACCAGCACAATGACACCTATGTTTTTAATGCTACTCTAAATGAAATGGATGTATATACAATCCATGTTTTAGTGGTGTACAAATGTTTGCTGAAAATTTAATAAGATGCCTTTCTTGCTAGCAACAATAATTACAGGCTAATTTTGTACTTTTTGATGTCATTTCTAAAAAGAATTCATTCATTATTAAAATCACTATTTAAATAACACTTGATCATTTTCTGTAACAATTTTATTTCATGAAAAGTGCCTGAAGTGTAATTTTCATCCTTAGAATGCTATTAATTGAAATAAGCTGTGAAATTATTTTCTACATTTAAAAAAAATCAATTGAAGAAATTCACATTTTTCATCTTTACAGTGAAATTTGTCAATTATCCTGATGAAAAGAGAAAACTTTAAAATGCAGTCAAGCAACTGTAAGCAACCAAATAGTTCGAAGGGTAACACCCTTAGTTCATTAGTATTTCGGCAGCATCCTGGTAATCAGTTTTCTATCTTTCTAGTGAAATTTAGGATAAAAAAATAATTTTGCTTACTTTGTACTATTTGAGCACTTGTCAAAAATTCATTTCAATTAAATTTTGTTGTAAATTTTTTTAATACATATGCAAAATATGATCTAATTGATTCTGATATATGAAGCAAATATCTTTTGAAACAAGTGTCAATGTTTAGTTTTTATTGCTTTCATGTTCTTTTTATTTTTATTCAAAACATCTGTTTGATAAAATTCTGTTTACCTCATTGATATTATGTTAATTTGAATTTGAATTTAAAGACAGCAGAGTTTAAAATAACTGTACTTCCATGTAATATATTGTTTCTGGTTTGAGATTACAAAATGTATTTTTAATACTTATAGTGAACACCATTAAGTAGAATTTAAGACAAGTTTGTCATCTGCTCATGCTTCTCATTTATAACTGTTTCAATTCTCTTACATTACTAATAGTTTTAACAAAGATATGAATATGGCTATACAGTTCTTCATATATCTCAGAGACAATATACTTGATCATGTACAGATATCTGTGATAATCTGATGGTATTGTGAAATAAATAAAATATCAATTCACTAGTACTAATACTACCTAGAAAGGCAACTTGTCTAAAACAAAATGTCAGTGTAACTAAATAAAAGTTTAACAATTTAAAATTTTGTTTCTACAAAGTGTTTAGCTCTTTCAGGGAATGCTTTTAACCTTTCTTTTGTTTTAAGTTTTTTAGTTTACTGAAAACTTATACATAAGCTTAGTCAAAAGAAATCAATACCATGTAAGGTTGGCTATAAATTGTGTATTTTATTTCTTTCTGTATTTGTAAATTATTTTCACTATTAACTCCATAACTTTATATTTTGAATTTTGCATATACAATATTTTATTTGATTTTTATGTTTTCACATTTTATAATTAATTTAATCAACTTTCATTGCTCTATTAAGGTCAAACTGTATAACTATTTTCCTTCTGTAGCCACTGCTATGATAATTGATTTGGCATCAGGAATACCAAAGGATACAGTTCATACTATATCTAACAGCCTTGAGAATATCTTTTCCTTGATCTGTACAATGAGTGGACCATGTAAAATTCCATTTTTCAGTGTAGCTACATTAAGTGGATTCTTTGAAGTAAGTAAATAATTATTTTCTTCTTTGCATTCAGTATAATATTATTAAAATAGTTCTCTGCAATATAGCAGATCTATGGCATCGAAATATACACGGAATGTCATCAATCTAGATGCTAGAGTAAAACTTGTGAAATAAGTAGGAATAAACTGGTGTAATAAAGAAAAATCCCCCAGAAATCTGACTGTACCTTTTATGTATTTTGACAAACTACAAATTTGCTGCCAACTCCTTTTCAGCTTACAGAATATGACCACTTTCATAATGCTATGAAATTTGAAAACTTCTGCAGTTGGCTAGTATTCAAGTGTAATTTTCTACATTTGAGGCTTCTGCAAGTTGTTTTGAGATTCTGCGTTAAGAAACATGAACATTTGATACTGAACTTCTGAGAAGTTACATAAGATTAAGACAAAAACTATGCATATACTTATAGGTGCAGGTGTGGCTGTGTGGTAAGGAATTTGCTTCCTGACCATAAGATTCCAGGTTCAGTCTCACTTCATGGCAGCTTGGGCAAGTGTTTTCTACTGTAGCCTCAGGCCTAAGTTTTGTTGGTGGATTTAGAAATTGAAAGAAGCCCTTTATATGTGTGTGTGTTTGTCCACTGCTAGACAACTTGTGTTGGTGTGTTTATGTCACCATAATTTAGCAGTTCAGTAAAAAAAGGCTGATAGAATGAGTACCAGGATTTAACAAAAAGTTCTGAAGTTGATTCATTTGACTGTAATTCTTCAAGAAAGTGCCCCAACACGGTCTAACGACTATAAAAAATAAAAGATACTTATCAATACATTAAGTCTGTGCTGGAGTTGACAATCAATCTTTTCCTTTGTATTTTATTCAAAGAACAAAGCTGGTGTCCATGACTTTTGCTAGATACCTTCAGTAGGTTATTGGGAAAAAAACATACATGTATGTGAATGTGTGTGTGTGTGTGTGTGTGTGTGTGTGTGTGTGTGTGTGTGTACATATATGTGTATGTATATATATATATATATATATATACTATATATATATATACTCTATATATATAATATATATCATGATGTCATGGGAGAGAAATATGTTCGCATGGATGATGGTACACTTACACTAATCGAGGCTGCAAAGAAAGAGGTTTGGAGACGCCACTACGAAAGATTGCTCAATAAAGAGTATGAATGGGAGAAAGAGAGTCTGCCGAATGTTGACCCAACAGAGGGACCAGCTATCCGAGTTGACAGTACCATGGTAGATAAAGCAACTAAGAGTATGAAGACAGGGAAAGCCCCCAGCCCATCAGGAATCACTGCAGAGATGCTCAAAATATCTGGCAGTGTCGGCTATACCCTAGTCACCCGTGTTGTTAACTAGGTAATACACGAAGGAGTCATACGCAATGACTAGTGTAGCAGCACCATAGTCAACTGCTACAAAAGTAAAGGTGACGCTTTAGATACAAATAATTACAGAGGTATCAAGTTGTTAGATCAGGTAATGAAAGTCATGGAGAGGGTCATAGCCCAACTAATTAGGGAGAGAGTCAGTTTAGATGAGATGCAGTTTGGGTTCGTGCTAGGGAAATGCACCACTGATGCTATATTTCTGGTAAGACAGCTGCAGGAGAAATACCTAGCTAAAGATAAACCACTGTACCTGGCTTTTGTTGACATGGAGAAAGCCTTTGACAGGTTCTCCCAATCCCTTATCTGGTGGTCAATGAGCAACTAGGGATAGAAGAATGGTTAGTGAGAGCTGTGTGAGCCATGTACAGAGACGCTGTCAGTAAGATGAGAGTTGGCAATGAGTACAGTGAAGAATTCCGGTTAGAGGTAGGGGTCCACCAAGGTTCAGTCCTCAGCTCCCTCCTATTTATCATAGTCCTCCAGGCGATAACAGAGAATTTCAAGACAGGATGCCCCTGGGAGCACCTCTATGCTGATGACCTTGCACTAATTGCTGAGTCACTATCAGAACTAGAGGAGAAGTTTCAGGTGTGGAAGCAAGGACTAGAATCGAAGGGCCTTAGAGTTAACCTAGCTAAAACCAAAGTCCTAATAAGTAGGAAGGTAGAGAAAACACAAACCCCTTCAGGTAGATAGCCCTGCTCGATCTGTAGAAAAGGCGTAGGTAGAAACTCTATAAGATGTATCCAGTGGAAGCTATGGACACATAAGAAGTGCAGCAATATCAAAGGAAGGTTAACTAGGAAGTTAGTTTTTCTATGTGGCAGATGTTCAGATGCAATAAACTCTGAAAATGTGCAGAAAACAACTACTGCCACATACCAGGAAGAAAAACTAAACTGAGTCGATAGCTTCCACTATCTAGGTGACCAAGTTAGTTGTAGGGGAGGGTGCGCTGAAAGTGTAGTTGCTAGAATAAGAATAGCCTCGGCAAAGTTCAGAGAGCTCTTACCTCTGCTGGTGACAAATGGCCTCTCACTCAGAGTAAAAGACAGACTGTATGACGCATGTGTACGAACAGCCATGCTACATAGCCATGAAACATGGGCCGTGACTGCTGAGGACATGCATAAGCTTGCAAAGAATGAAACCAATATGCTCTGATAGATGTGTAATGTCAGTGTGCATGCTTGACAAGAGTGTAAGTACCTTGAGAGAAAAGTTGAACCTAAGAAGCATCAGTTGTGGTGTGCAAGAGAGACGATTGTGCTGGTATGGTCATGTGGCGAGAATGGATGAGGATAGCTGTGTGCAAAAATTCCACACCCTAGCGGTTGAGGGAACCTGTGGAAGAGGTAGGCCCAGAAAGACCTGAGATGAGGTGGTGAAGCATGACCTTCGAACATTAGGCCTCACCGAGGCAATGACTTGTGACCGAGACCTTCGGAAATATGCAGTGCGTGAGAAGACCCGGCAAGCCAAGTGGGACCAAAATCCAAGGCCTCTGCCAGGGATGTAGCCAGCCCACTTATGCGTACCTTTCCTTCATTGGACACTAAACTCCGTTTGTGAAGACCTGTTGAGGCAAGTGAAATTAAAATCGAACTAAATTCGATGACTGGCACCCATGCCAACATCTTCATTGGACACTAAACTCGGCTTGTGAAGACCTGTTGGGGAAAGCGAAATCGTGATGTCACTTGTACCAATGGAGCGCTAAGAGCACCGTTCAAGTGTGATCATTGCCAAAACAGTTGTCTAGCTTCTGTGCCAGTGGCACATAAATAGCACCATTTGAGTGTGATCGTTACCAGCGTTACCTTCCTGGCACCTGTGCCGGTGGCACGTGAAAAGACATTCGAGTGAGATCGTTGCCAGTGCCGCTGGACTGGGACCTGTGCAGGTAGCCCGTAAAATACACCATTTTGAGCATAGCTGCTGCCAGTACTGCCTGACTGGCCTTCATGCCAGTGACACGTAAAAGCACCCACTACACTCTCGTGTACAGCCTGGTGTAGCCATCTGGTTCACCAGTCTTCAGTCAAATCGTCCAACTCATGCTAGCATGGAAAGCGGATGTTAAACGATGATGATGATGATGATGGTGTATAAGAAATTTTGAAATTAGTTCACAGACTCCTCCAGTACTACATTTGTGGACTACCAGGGGTCTGCAGACCACAGGTTGGGAACCACTATCTTAAATCATTTACACCATCATATATATATATATATATATACATATATATATATATGACAGATTTCCTAGTGTTATAGCCACCATTTGTTATCAGTACTGAAGAGTGGAGTTCTGTGAAAGGATACTCTTTATGTGGACTGTATTATTGACGGAAACCTTAAGTATGTGCCTATTAAATAATTTTCTCTCTAAATGTTAGGTCCATTTTCTACCCACACATAAGTTAAATATAGAAAGCTATTTAATAAATACAAACTTAAGGTTAATTCAAATGCATGGCTAACAGGAAGAGTATTTGTTTGAATAAGTCCACACATAGCACTAGTGACTGTTGCTCATGTAGAGATAACACTGCATATCTGCTCAATGGTTTCTGTAACACAGAAGTCATTGTATATGATGCAAAAGTCAGGTCCAGAGAGTAAAGCAATGCATCCAGCATATAGCATGATTCAAGACACTATATGTACATTTTTTAGGTGGTAGGCAGTTGAAAAATTGAGGGCTTCTAAATATCAGACTGGTACAATAGAGTGTTTTTGCTCATGAGTTCAAAGATGGTATATTCAGAAACTTACAGTATCCACCAGTTCGTGATATATAGTAAATGTAGTGTATATGATATACATATACATAAATATATATGCATGTGTGTGTTTTATATATATATATATGTATTTATATAAGAAATAATTTTATATTTGGGTATACACCTTATATATATATGTATATACATACATATATATATATATATTTTTATATATATATATATATATATATATATATATATATAATATACATATATTAATGTATATTATATTGTGTGTTGTGTTTTATATATGTACATATACATGTAATATATTACCTACACACAGATGCATGTGTGTATATGTCCATAGGTAATCTGTACACTTATACTTAATCATTAATTAGGTCTTTCAGTTGAGATTGGAAATAAAAATGAATGGGAAAAAAGAAAGAGATATAATATGTTTAATTTCAGTTTATATAATTTCTGAAATGGTGTTTATTGATGTGGGTGATCAACAATAAATAATGATAAAAGAATTTTAAAATAAAAATACCAACTTTTCTCAACAATTCCAAGTGTACCTTAGAATGAACTTTTCTCTCCTTTCCTTGAAGAAGTTTCTTTCTCTCCCATCCCTGTTCTGTGTAATTAGTTATGCATATTTTCAAAGAATTTTCAATTGCTCTTCACAGTAATACAATAACCTCATTAAAACCGTGTTATTAGATTAGCTACATTGAATAAAGCCATGTAAATATATTTTCAATTTCAGATTAGATATTTATTCTGTAAGATAAAGAAATTAAAAAGAGAAATCAGCAATTAATAAAGATTTAAAACATAGATAAGACAAGTATAAGAAAGATAAGAACATTTAAAAAAGGTTGAACATGCCTAATTTTAATTTAAAACCTCATTGGAAAATGGAGTTTTAGTGAATCTCATGCAAACACTACAATTATATTTTAAGCCTAGCACTATTATCTCTAGAATGTAAAAAATATATCTATGATCAAATTTTTGGAGTTCGTATTGGAAAAGCTAATATTTCTAGTCATCAGTATATAAGAACTATTTAGTAAAAACATAGAAGACATCTCAAACGCTAGAGTTTCCTCATTCTCATTTAATGTTCATTTTCCATGAGCTGGCATGGGTTGGATGGTTTGACAAGAGCTGGCAAGCCAGAGGACAAGCTTTAATTTATTCACTTATTGCAGGACTTATATATAAACATGGATATTTTTTACAAATACTTGAATACTATTTCATTTTATATATTTAAAAATTCTCAATTATTTAGAGAAATTAAAACATTTTTTAAAGTATGACAAAAAAATTATTGTTAGAAAAATTATTTCATCTTTAAAGGAGTATCTTTATTTTGAAAAAGATAAATAGAAAAAAATGCATACAAATGTTGAGTATATTTTTGGAAATATAGGTAACAAAACTTAAATCATTTTATATGAACCAAAATACAAAAAAGAAGACACAGGAAAACTTGATAGAATAAAATTTAAAATATTTTATGATATAATTTTGAAGGACATATTAAATAAAAATTGAATTTTCTAGTCATCCTTGGGAACATACTTTTAAAATCAGTTGATTCAATAATGCTATATTTGTCTCTCCACAAAGCTAAATGCATTTTCATCAATTTTGTCAGAGAACATTGTCTATTCTAAGTTTCATATTTTTAGACAAAAATACTAGCATCACTTTTTAAAATATCCATCATAGGAGGCAACATTAGTCTAGTAGTAATTTTCATATTTCTTGTTCAATAAACTCAAGTTCACTGTAAATTTTCCTTTTAGTTTATTTATTATCCAAAGGTGGAATTATTATTAGAGGCAGAAGCAGTGGAGTAGCATGTATAATATAATAGGTTTAAGTATCTAAAATTGTACTTTCAGGTTTTGTAAATTAGCTTAACACAATGTATTTTGATAAAGAATGATAAGAGATAGAGACATTTTCAAAATGAATTAAGAAAATTTCACCAGAAATGAACCCTACTAAAAGTCTTAATAGATTTCATATTATTTTGAATATCTTTTGAAAAAATTTTGTATAATGTAATGTAACGCAATAAATGATGAGTCAACAAATATTAGCACACATCTTAAAGAGGAAAAGACTTGAACACTAATAGTTCTTTGAAAGTTGGCCATTAAACTTTAATTTTTAAGTATGTTTTGTATTTTTAAAAGTTAAAAGCACATCAATAATATTCATTTCTAGACATTAATCATATTTATTTTTAAGGTTTAGAAATGAGTCTTATGTAGTAAGCTTGTTTCTAATATTCAAGTGTGTATATGATTGTATGATGTATAGAATAATTATAATAATTAGAATGTATACTTAATATTGTGATATTATGTACTTGGATAGGGCAGTAAGCTGGCAGAATCATTAGCGCATGGGGAAAAATGCTTTGCAGCATTTCTTCCAACTTTACCTTCTAAGTTCAAAGGATGACTGCCTTTCATCTGTTTAAGGTTGATAAAATAAGTACCAGTTAAGCACTGGGGCCAATGTAATTGATTTATCCCTTCCCACAAAATTGCTGGCCTTATGTCAAAACCTGAAACCAATATTATGTACATGGATAATTCATTTTAATTTACAAGTTTCAATTTACTTAACAGAAAATTGGTTAGAGTTCAGTTTCTCTGGAAAGAAGATCCATTTCTTAATAAAGATGTTAACATGGAAGTCTAAAATTAATCTAAAGTGATGTGTTTGTTGGTTACTAAATTGTCAATTGCTAATCCTTGTGTAAATATCTGCTTGTTCAGATCTATCTACAGGATTCTCACTATAACAATAGTGATTTTTTGAGTAAATTTTATATATTTCAGATTTGAAAACTTAAATATTTTAATAATTATCATATCTTGAAATTGCAATATTTTTTTGGACCTATTTTGGTACATTCATGAATCATTGAGTACTTAGATTTGTTTGGAATTGTGAGGAATGTAACATGCTTTCTGAAGAGATTGTTGGGTTGTCAATCAAATTCACGACACTCACTCTCAAGTGATCGTTGGGCTGTCACTCAAATCCACGACACTCACTCTCAAGTGATCGTTGATTGTCAATCAAATCCACGACACTCACCCTTTTGAGTATCGGCTAATCTTTATGCCATATTCAATACTCAAATCCAACAAGATTGAATTGTTGTGAACTCTAGTAGTTGGTATGAAAGATTAATTAGTGTGAATTTTAAGTCATGATTCCCTACGATAAAATGACTTTACTTTCCAATTGTTCTATAATGCCAGATGTACATAAATAAACTAATGTAGAAATTATTTCCTTTTACTTCATGTTTTTTCAACTTGTTAAATTTATTTCTGTATTGATGAAACTGTGCATTTTTTTATGTAATGGTCAAAAGAATACAAATCCATATCTTCAACATACATGCACACATTAAACACATGTTCAGCGTCTTGGTATGTATAATTCATCATAACATTCACGCAGCCTGAATTAAGAGTTATGCATGGTGATAAATACTTATAATAGAATCATTTGGGGGACATAACTTTCGCAAGCCAGGAGGAGATCAAAACTAACATTTCAGAGTTCTTCACTTTGAAACCAAAAGAGTATTACATTGATGGGATTAAAAAGCTTGTAAATAGATGAAAGGAAGTCATAGATAATCAGGGAAAGTACATTGATGATTACATTTCAATTAAATATAACAGTTGGTCACTTGTTTTCGTTATTCAAAATTTGGACAGAACTTATGGGATGACCTGATATACAGAAATAAAAAATTTCCTTAAAATGGAAACTCCACAAAAGCCATAGTCGCTCAAACCACTAAACCAAAAGTCCTATCTTAGTTGTTAATCTCCTATCTACAGGCACATAGGATGCCTGTTCATTCAGACCATGCTTATGACTCACATTCATTTTTAACAAATTTGCTGAGCATCTGAACTTCCCTCTCCACCCTCATTTTTTTCTCAAGTGAAACTTGAAATAGTTGATAAGTGTCTGTCAAGAAAGAAAGAAGAAGAAATGTAAAAAATATATATGTTATCGTTAAAGTATATAATTCAGTTATTTCATGGAATAACTAAGTACTTCATGAATTATCTGGCTGAATCAGTTAAAGTGTATAAAATTATTACATTGTAGAATGTAATAATTTTATACACTTTAACTGATTCAGCCAGGTAATTCATGAAATATCAAGTTATTCCATGAAATAACTAAATTATATACTTTAACAGTAACATATACATTACGTACACACATTGACATAATGAATAGCAGTATGCTGATAATAATTGTTGTTGCTGTTCATTATTATTATTGTCTAATCATCTTCCTGTTTCTATCCATTTATTCTAGCAAACTATGTATCCATTCCATCTCGCCCATTTGGCTCACACATCTCTTCTCTTTGTGTCATATCTATGATATCACACCCAGAAAATTCTGAAACACTTTGCTCAATTTATTCTTTGGAATTATTTCTACTTATATCTTTTCTGCATTTGTTGTCTGGTTGATATTCAAACTAAACAGACTTTGAAGAACTGCTTATCTTAATTCTCTGGGAAAACTTTTATAAGTTATAATAGACATTGTTCCTCTTCTTGAGAATCCTTTACGTGATAGCTCAACCTGCTCGAAATAACAAATAAATTCTTACAAATTACATCTCCACTGTCTTAAAGGAATGATACATAAGATAATGTAGTCCTACATGCCCTAAAAGAGAGGATGTAGGATACTTTTGATCACAGACTTGCTTAATCAGAGCTTTGATTTGGAGCTAAACAACAACTAATACGAAACAAATATGCTCCACATATTGCTTTTTACACTAAAATGGAACTCTTGAGCTGCTATTGTATCCTATGATCTTTTGGTTTCTGTTATTAAAATCTCTTAGAATTTCTTGTAAATCATAGCTTCATACTTAGTAATAAATAATTAACTGCCAAGCACAGAGTTATGAATAAAATATAAAATTCTTTTTGAGAATCATTAGATATGGATTGAAAGATTCTTATAAACAAAATATCTAGAAACAATGTAATTAAAGGGTTTGATAAATTGGCATCTGAATTCAAATCTCACAGAGGTCAACTTTGCTTTTCACCCTTCCAGAGTTGTTAAAATGAAGTTCCACCCAAGTACTAAAAAAGATTTACTCAACTTCCTTGAATTTTGTGGCCTTATGCTAATTCTAAAAATCAATATTTACTAATATTCATTCATGTTCTGAGTTCAATTCCTACTAAATTTAACAATGGTTTTTCATTCTGTTGGCTTTGGTAAATTTAGTTCAGTTCTTTTGTGGTCTGTATTCAAAGTGGAGAAGTTTACTTGAGTGTGTAGTAAAGTATTGGGGTCTGTACAATAAATACTGGTACTGTTTTGATTCGATTAAATTAATTATTGTCTATCTCTACAAATGTGTGGCCTTGTGCCAGGATTTTAAATCAGTATATTGGGAGCTCATAAAAAGGTGGTGAAGGTTGAAGAAGAGGAATGAGACTTTAGAAGAAGGAAATTGAAGTAGTAGAAGATACAAATCAATGTAGCAGACTCCATCTCACATGGATGAGTATCTGAAGAAAGCTAATTAGATAGGAAATATAGAACTCAATGGCAAGAGGCAAAGAACTGATGTGAATTTCCAAAATTCTTTTGTACATTTAATCTATTTCAACATTCTAATGCTGGCTGAAATATAAGAGCATTATATATTTAAAATGCATTAAGAGAGAAATAAACTTAATTAAAAATTCATGATGTTATTTATGCTACTAAGGGTAATTTTGAAACTACATTTTATTTGAGTATATTCAATAGAATACTTACCTCAAAAAGATATGTGTTGAAAGTATATAGCTTTCTTACTTCACATGTGAGTCATGTTTTAGATTTTTTTCCCACCTTTGTACTTATAGTCTGAAAGCAATCTTTATTCATAATCCTCAACTCCTTTAATCTTAGATAAATGAATTATTTCCATTTTATTTTGCATGATAGACATTTTACTTCATTTTATGTCTTACAAAATATAAGGATTTTTGTAAACAACATATTAATACATCCCACACACTGTACAAAAGTGTATGTTATTTCTTTAAAAAAAAGTTATTTTTCTCTATTGATTTTATCCATAAGAAAAACAACAATCATAATATAAGCAAGTTTATTTCAAGATACCAGTCTTTTAGATGTGTGTTATTGGTGTGGAACGAAATCTGATTAATGAATAATATAGAAATAAAATTCACCTGAGAATTGTATCAAAGAATCTTTAAAAAAAGGGATAATCTACTTCTGCTTCTATTTTTGTGAATTTCCATTGCTTTGTATTTTTTGTTTTTTTTTTGTTTTTGTTTCAGATACTAAAATTTCATACTAAGGTCCTTATCTTCCATATCAATAGTGTTCCAAACAGTTAATTCAGCAGAAAATATGAAGAAATATATCATCGTCTGTTATATCTGTTTTTTTACATGCTTGCTATATATATATATATATATATATATTCATACAGTATACTTGTATTATATAATCAATAAATGCATAGTAAAATATTTCTAAAGTATTATGGAAACTGACAGAAGTTCAAAATATATGTAATAAAATCAGTTGTAATCACCATATCAAATAACAACTTAAATTTGCTTTATGTAAGTTTTGGTTCATCTCAATTCACAGAAACAAATTGCAGATACTGAAATTTATCCATCTGGAGGATTGGATATAGACTTTATATTGATGGCCACGTTGTTAGCCATATTCATCAACAACCAAGAACTATTGACAGTAGAGGTAACACCAAGATAGGTGTCTTACTATTCAGTGTTCAAAGTTAAGGTTTATTAACTTACTAGGATCTTTAAATAATGTATGACTAATATGTCAGCTATGCATATTACAATGTGTGAAAAAGTGTTCATGTGTCTCAAATACATTTCAAAACTGAGTTTTGCATCTAATTTGTGTGCAGCCTAGTCAGTTCAGAAAGACATGGATTGTAGTAGCAGTAGTAGAGGAGATAGAAGGATGACATAGCTTGATGGTGGACTTATAACATATTGGTAAGTGAAAACTGACTACTCTACTCGATGACCATATCAAGGCTACCTAGCAGAGTATGTATAGTAATGGCTTCATACCAGATGAATGAGCAATTTTTGTGTATATAGTAATGGCTTGGCTTCATACTAAATAAATGAGCAACACTGTATAGTGAATTGCACTTATACACAAGAGTACTATTCTTTGATTATATATGCTCTTAAATAATGAAAAAAATGTAACATTTTTGTGACTGAAGCTATCTGTTTGTCTACAACACTTCACAGATTATGGCTGAAGAAATCTAGATGTAAATAACAAAATATAGTGTAGTGACAATATTATTGAAGATAGTGATGTACTGGTTAAATTCTTTAATAGTTCGGGAAGACAGGTGTATTATAATGTTTGGCAATTTAAGAGGTTATAATTTTAATGCATCAATTTCTATCTGTTTTACAGATATTATTACCAATGATAAGTGTACGAGGAAACTTTCTGAGAATACAATATTGTCTGAATGAATTAAAACAGATGGCGGAACTTGGCTGTAAGGAGCACTTAGAAGACAGGGAACGGACGCTATCACAAGCATTCATTGAGATTGCACGACAGTTCCAGCAATTTAAGAATGCATCTCTCCAAGTAATTAGATACATCACATGAAAATACTTTGACTTGATCATTGTAATACAAGCAATTTATGAGAAGTTATGTAAAGTTAACATTTATGACAAAGTAATTTTGTATGTAGTTTTAGTATCTGTCATTACAGTATCGAAATGTGATTGTTTCAGTTTTGATACTGAAATAGTTTTCTTTTACTGTCAGTGTTTCTCCTTCCTTTCTTTTTGTATTTCTTGTTGGATTGTTCATAAAGGTTCATAAGAGAAAGTAGGAGTTGAAAGGATTTGTAGAAAAAGGAAATTAGATTTTATTAGGGAAAAATGTTTATTTGTGTAGTTTTATGGATTTCATTCGTTATTAGGAATTATTTTGAGTGAAAAAATGATGCAGTGACCTAACAAATTGTATTTAGAATATTAATTGTGATTCTTTAATCCAAGAAATTTGGAATTGTGTAAATGTATGAATTTTGAACATACACACACACACAGAAAATCTGCCTTTTATAGATAAGATACATGTATACTCTTTCTCTCTCTCTCTCTCTGGGTAACCGTGCACCTCCTCTACATCAAGACACCTGTTTCTGTCTCTCTGTCACACACTAACCTTTTATCATCTGACACAAGATCACCTCCTCCAATGCTTCCTCTCAAAGGTTCTTTGTCTTGCAAGTTACTTGGTGACCCTACCAGTACTGGTGCCTTATAAAAAACATCCAGTCCACACTGTAAAGTGGTTGGCATTTGGAAAGGCATGCAGCTGCAAAAACCATGCCACAACTGACCTTGCCTGTGCTGGTGCCACGTAAAAAGCACTCACTCCACTGTCTGGGGTATTTGGTGTTAGAAAGGACATCCAGCCATAAAAGCCATCAGACACAGAAGTCTGGTGAGTCTTCTGCCTGGCCAGCTACTGTTAAACAATGATGATGATGATGATGATGATAGTGGAGAAAGAGACAGTGCCTATGATCTTTGTAGGCATCTTTTGGAGGCCTTCTGAGACTAGTTAGATTGATGCCATTAATATTTTACTTCGACTTTTGCAAGTTGACCGCTTCAGGGAAAACATGAACAGGGTAGATAATTCAGAGGGTTGATGTTCTAATCAGAGGAAGTACTGAATGTAGTGATTAGTCTGGAACCTGGGTGGGTTCAACACAACATGGACAATAAAAGGAGATGACTGAGTCAGGAGTACCTGAATGTAAGTGACACAAGCTTAGTTGGCTCTGGGTAGCAAAGGCCATAGTATTGGTAGATAAGGCAGAGAGGGGAAATAGCATGTTTGTGGGCCAGAAGTTGTAGAGTGTCTGTGAGTGACTTTATGCTAATCAATGAGGTAGCTTTCCTCTGGATCTGTATGTAGTAGCAATACTGTCTCAGATATAGGATATATACTTCATTGTGGGCTTCTCCTGAGCTATGTAGAGTGTCAGTAATTGTCATGAAGTGAAGCATTTTCTGAACTTCATGTCAGGAGCCAGTCTTTGATATACAATCCTAACTATTTTAAGGAAATGCATTTGTCAGGAGAGATCCTTTGTAAAAATGGTGACTGATATTTGAAGCAGTTGTGAGGGTTCTAATTGTATTCTGCTCATATTTAAGGCAGGGTGTATGTGATATGATGATGTTTTCTTGGAGGATCGTTTTTGGATGTCTGTTATGTAGTATATATGCAGATTTGTTTTGTGGTGTCTAGATTGCATATAGATGGCACAAAAATGAAAGGCAATATCATCTGAATAAGAGTGGGTACTTTTGGATACAACTTGTAGTTTCATGGCTATGCCTTGACTCTCTTCCATATCTTAGAACTTATTTTATGAGTAATGTTTTTTTTTTATGAATTGCTAATCTGTAGTGATTTGCACATATTTGAAAGCATTCTTATTGCTTGATTCTTAGATCTATTGTTAAATTCAGTGTCACGTATATCATTCTTTTTGTAATTAATGTTTCAATACTATGCAAAGCAATTTCATAAGCATAATCAAAATTTGCCAAATAGTTTCTTTAAATTTATTCAATTTCTTCTCTTCTATCATTGATTGTTTTCAACAATGTATTGTTGTATAATATACTTAAGAGAAAATGAAAGCTGAAAGAACTTCTCCCTGTTGCACTCCATTTCCAACTTTAAATTCATTTGAGCACTGACTATCTATGCTTAACTGTAACTGGAATGTGTCACTTCTGAGAAAGATATATTGCTCTCTTCAAAAAGTTCAAATTATTTTTTTTTTTTTTTTTGTTAGCTGCAGATCCTTTTCTTGACAAACAAACATAAGGAAAAATTAACTTTGGTTGAGAAATCTGTTGAGAAGGCCCTTGATACAGTCAACGTGGAATATTTAAAGGTATGAGTGCAGCTGCATTGAAATTTGTACTATCTTCAAATATTTATGACATTTACCCTATTATCTTGATTTTCTCTAATTATATAAAGTTACTTTTGTATATTATGATGTAATTACTCTACTTTAAATGATGGAGGTGTGACTGTGGTGGTCCTCTTTTTCCTTTCTACTATAAGCACAAGGGTTGAAATTTTCAGGGTGGGGGAAAATCAATTACATCAACTCCAGTGCTCAACTGGTTCATATTTCATCAACCCCAAATGGATGAAAGGGAAAGTAGACCTTTGCAGGATTTGAACTCAGAATGCAAAGATAGGCAAAATGCCACTGAGCATTTTGTCTAGCATGTTGATGATTCTACCATCATGTTGCCTTCATAATAATAATAATAATAATAATAATAATAATAATAGTAATAATCATCGTTTAACATCCGTTTTCCATACTGGCATAGGTTGGATGGTTTGCATGAAAACTGGCAGGCTAGGAGGCTGCACCAGGCTCCAATCTGATTTGGCAAGGTTTCTAATAATAATAGATACCCTTTAAACTGTGAACTGTGAAAGAATGAGATCAGTGACTACTCAAACAATAATGATTTATTAATAATAGACAAGATATTGGATCTATTGAATACAGAAGAGACAGAGTTTATGTGTGACTTTAAGAAGGCTAACCAATAGAGATTATATCAAGGGACGAGTAAAGTTAATAATGTGTTGAGACACATTGAAACAAAGAACATCAACCAACAAATAATCTTATCAAGGCTGCTAGTAGGATTGTGGTGGAAAGGGTGGGATTGAAGACTACTGAGAACAGAACAGCGATGGATAGAAGAGGAAAATACAGCTTTGGTGGAAATGAAGAATTTCAGAAGATATAAACTCCTTCCTTGAACAGTGCAGTGTCCATACTTGTCAGGAAAAAAAAATGGAGAACTTAGGAATGAGTGTAAATTCGAAAAAGTTAGGATGAAGTATGGTGTAGATACAAAAGGCCTGAATGTTGTAAATGAAGAATTGAAGCAGTGCATACTTGCAAAAAAAGCAAAGCTAACTAGGCTTGAACAATGGATTAAGCAATTCTGGCAAAACAAATTGTTTAGAACCAACCAAAACAGATTTTATTAAGAGATTAATGATGATAAAAAACGTATAAGTTTAGTCTCTGTGTGTTTTCATAATAATAATAATAATAATGATAATAATAATAATAATAATAATAATAATAAATAATAATAATAACAATAATAATAATGATAATGATAATAAATTCCTTAATGCAGTACCAAGAAGTGGCTCTCATGGCTTCTGGTCTTAACCGATTGGAAGTGTTATCATGTACGTTGTTTTGTCTTGGTATAAAAAGATGGGTTACAGAAAATATTCTGCTCAATACCACAGATTTGCTTGTCAGTTGCTTGACCTTAACCAGTTTAGCATATCCCTTAGTGGTTGACAATATGTGCATCTCTGATCTCAAGCAGGAGTAGTGGGGGAGCATCATAGCCATGTGTTGAGAGGAATTCTTTGGGGTTTGAATATTTCACCTCTGGAACCATGGGTGTTTTGTTCATCACCCTTAAACAACCCTCATTTAGGGACCTCTTGAGTAGGATGGGCTACTCAACCAGAAGAAGATTCTAACTGGGGCTCCACCTGCGAGTTCATGTGCTGTTTATCTTGATTTAAGGTCACCATGTCACGTACATATGGTTATGATGCATATTCCTGGTGTACCCTTTTCAGACGGGTAGGCATAATGGGTATAAAGGGCTTTATATATTTTGACCCTATTGTCATTTTGATGGCATGCACTGCTCTCTCACTCAATAATAATAATAAATATCATCATCATCATCATGTAGAAAAAGAAGATAAATTACTAAAAATAGACAACTGATCACATTACAGCTTTGTAGTCAAGTGTGTTTATGACTCATTCTTAATGATGTTCCTCACAGGTGTTTACTTTTGATTTAAAAAAAAAAAGTGAAACAAGCATGTGATGAATCCAGCACTTCATCTAGTAAATTAGCAAGGCCTAGACTCTTTGCACTTGAGGAAATTATTGATAATATTTATTCTTCAGTTGAAGGATTTATACTTATGCTGGCAATGGGAGTGATTCAAGCAATCAAATTGGTAAAAGTGATGAGGAAAGTAGCGAATTCAGGAGAAGAAATAGTGTAGTTGAGAGATAGGCCTAATATTGTTATACTCCTGAATATTTTTTTTGTATTTTTGTGATTCTGTCCGTTTGCCTGCAGTGAACAAATACAGTAGTTAAGAGATAGACCTATTATTGTTATTCTCCTAAATCTTTTTGTGATTCTATCCATTATGATATTTTTTATGCTTTGTTCATTTGGTGAAATGTATTTTTGTGCACATACATTGTTGTTTTTCATAGCATTTGAATGTTTTAAATTAATGTCACTGTTATCTGTTAAAAAGTCATTAATTTTTGTTCCTTGTTGAATGTCCACACACAAAATACCCCATTCTTTTACCATTTGTATATTTGGCAAAATGTATTTTTGTGTACATACATTGTTGTTATTAACCTTGAAGTGTTTTGAATTGATGTCATTGTTATGTGTCAAAGGGTCATTACTATTTTTCCTTGTGCTGTTCAATTTACTTCTATGATTGGGAACTGTTTACCTTAGGTTTAATCTAAACACAATAAAATTACATCTAAAATGTCCAGATATTCCTCCCTCAGTATGGGAAAGACTTCCAGAATGTTCCTGAAGGGTTCTTTTCAGAAAATATTAAAAAAATGTTTTCTTCTTTTATTATTCTTGGAAAAATCCAAATTGCATGGAGTAAAAAGACCTGTCTGTCCATGGTAAACTCGGATAACAACAACAAAAAGTATAATAGTTTAGATTATGAAGCTGAGTGGTTGTTCATAATATAGGCTGTTACCTTATTTTATTGACCCAGAAAAATGAAAAGCAAAGTTGACCTCTGCTGAACTAGTGCTTATTTTATTGACTCAAGAAGGTTGAAAGACACAGTTGTCTTCAGCAGCATTTGAACTCGAGTTGCAAAAGACAAGAAGAAATGCTATTAAACATTTTGTTCAATGTGGTGATGAATCTGTGTGCTTGCTAACTTAACAACAACAACAACAACGATAATAATTGATGCAGTACCTGGCAGTGGCTCTCATGGCTCCTGATCTTAACTGATTGGAAGTGTTATCATGTACATTGTTTTGTCTTGGTATAAAAGATGGGCTTCAGCAAATATTCTGCTCAATACCACAGATTTGTTTCTCAGTTGTTTGACTTCTGCCAGTTAAGTATGTCCCTTAGTGGCTGATGATATGTGCATCTCTGATTACAAGCAAAAGTAGTGGGGGAGCATCATAGCCATGTGTTGAAAGGAATTCTTTTGGGTTTGGATAATTCACCTTTGGAAACATGGGTGTTTCGTTCAACATCCTTAAACAACCCTTATTCAGGGACGTTTTGAGCTGGATGGGCTACTCGACCTGAAGAAAATTCTAACTGAGCTCCACCTGCAAGGTCATGCACTGTTTATCTTGATATACGATCACCATGTCACGCACATATGGTTGTAATGCATGTGCCTGGTATACCCTTATCAGACGGGTAGTCATGATAGGTATACTGGGCTTCATATATTTTACCCCAGTGTCACTTTGATGGCACTCAATAATAATTATAATGATGATGATTATGATTTCAAATTTTGACACAAGGCCAGCAATTTGGGGATAGGGGAGAAATCAATTACATTGACCCCAGTGATCAACTGGTACTTATTTTATCAACCCCAAAAGATGAAAGGTAAAGTCAACTCTGTGGAATCTATTATAATATAAAAGATAATAATAATAATAGTAACTAGCCGGACTTGTGAAAAATTCATGGAAAAGATAAGAAATGTAAGCATCTGTAAACAGTGTACTAGTGCCATGAGAAATATTTGTATATTATGACTGTATTTATGTTCTGAGTTCAAATTCTGCCAAGGTCAACTTTACCTTTCGTCCTTTTGGGGTTGATAAATTAAGTACCAGTTGTGTAATGGGTCGATCTAATCAATTGGCCCCATCCCCACAAAAATTTCAGGCTTAGAAAAGTATATTGTGACAGTTACAGAATATAGAAAGTAATGTAACACCAACGACTATATGATCCATCCAAAATATCTCAGTTGCACAAATGTAAATGGAATTACTATTTCAGTTCTATATTTAAGAGATGAGGAATTATGTACATTATTCACATTATTTATATTATTTACATTTGATAGATATTTGTCCTCGTCTTGTTTGTTGTTAACACAATGTTTCTGCTGATATACCCTCCAGCCTTCATCAGGTGTCTTGGGGAAATTTCGAACCTGGGTTCTCATTCCTAAAGTATTTTTAGATATTATTATTATTATTATTATTATTATTATTATTATTATTATTATCATTATTATTCAGGTCACTGCCTGGAATCGAACTCAGAATCTTGGAGTTAGTAGCCCGTGCTCTTAACCACTACGTCATATGCCCTTAGAATACATCGTACATATTCAAAGAACCTTCTTGGTTTAGTGGTACAGAACGTTTTTCTGGTATTCTTTTATTCTTTTACTTGTTTCAGTCATTTGACAGTGGCCATGCTGGAGCACCACCGTTTAGTCGAAGAAATCGACCCCTGAACTTATTCCCTGTAAGCCTGGTGCCTATTCTATCAGTCACTTCTGCTGAACAGCTAAATTACAGGGACGCAAACGCACCAACGTCGGTTGTCAAGCAATAGTGGTAGGACAAATACAGACAAACACAAACACACACACACACATATACACACACACACAATACATACATACATACATATATATATATATGATGGGCTTGGAGGTGGTGGTGATTTCAGCTTGTGCGATTTTGTGGTTTGCTGGTATGCTGAGAGACATTCAGCAGGCCCCTAACTGGTTCCCCCCCCCCGATCTTAAAGGTGTAATGTGGATGTGTAATGATGACACATCAACAAATGAGCCAGAAATTTTAACATATTCTGAAGCCAAAAAATGTTTTTTTTTAGCTGAGGTGTAATTTTATAATGAAAACAAGTTCAACATTTAAATTTTGAAGCAAAACACTTTGTTTTGTGCATGGCTGCAGTTGAAACGGGTTAAAACAAATGTGTGTGTTTGGGCCTTTAATAGCAGTTTAAGGTCAGTCACAGATAGTAATTCAAAACGGCAACATGCACAATCATAATATACATACAAACATACACATACATGCACACACATACACAAACACATACTCAGAGAGAGAGACAGACAGACAGACAGACAGTAAGTGTCAGATTGTCCACAATGAACTCTTCACCTCTCTCTCTTCCTACCTGTTGCTTTGCCACTGACTGGAATTGTTTTAGTTGTGTCTTTAAGCTCTTTCTCTCTCATTCTCTCTTTCTCTCTCAGTTTTGTGGTTGAAAACACAAAACAAACATCACCTTCCTTTTGTCACCACTCAGTCCTCTCATATATATATATACATTGTCTTGCATTTATTTATGAGGGTAGAAATTGATATTAATCAATTAAAACCAGTGGTCTAGCATATTAAAAAAATCCGAAGATTAAAATTATATTACATACAAAAATAAGAGGAATGACCAGCAAAAGTGGACTCCTATATGCTAGAAATAGATGCCGAATCATAGTATTTTTTCATTTGCCTTGCCCTTTTACAGTCTGTTGTGTCGCTATTTTTTTACTGAGAACATATTTCTTCGTGGTTAGATGATTCGGCATCTATTTCTAGCATATAGGAATCCACTTTTGCTGGTCATTCCTCTTATTTTTGTATATTGTCTTGCATTGTAGCTGTAATTCAAAGAGGCCAGCCTTGTCATATTCTGTGTGAGGCTGAATCTCCCTGAGAACTACATTAATGTTATGCATGTCTGTGGTGTACTCAGCCATTTGTGAGTTAATTTTGTCCTTGTGTGGTAATATATGAACTTTTCTTTGGACTTACGTATCTACTGTCTCTCTCACTTTCTCTCTTTCTCTTTCACTTCCTTTGTGTCCCTCTTCTCTCCTGCTTTTGATTTAACAATGTGTATATGTATCTATGTATCTACTTCTCTTGCGATGAACGCCGTCACCACTCACTGTCTCTTTCACTGTCTCTTTCTCTCTCACTTTTTCTCTTTCTCTCACCCGCTTTCTTTCTCTCTTACGTCCTCTCTGAAACATCTAAAAAGACAAAACGAACACCGTCACCACTTACTGTCTCTTTCACTCTCTCTTCTCTCTCTCTCTCTCTCTCTCTCTCTCTCTCTGAAACATTTAAAAACACAAAACGAACGCTGTCACCACTCACTGTCTCTTTCACTCTCTCTTTCTCTCTCTCACTCTCTCTTTCTCTCTGTCCTCCTCTCTCTCGCTTTGCCACTTCTTTGAAGTAAGTGTGACGTACGCAACAGATACGTACAAAACAAAAAAATTACCATATTAATATTATTGATAATAATAATGATTTCTTTGTTAACCACAAAGGGTTGACATTAAGTAAAACATTAATCAAAAGAGGGTTTTGCATGTAATCAGGGAAGGCCTGTTCTCTTGTACCATGCTTGCCACTCACATCCACCTTTCAACAAAACGGCTGGAAGGCAACACTTCCCTCCCCATCCTTATTTCCCTTTTCAAGTGAAGGGATTGGCTAAAGAGGAAAATGTTTATCAACTCCTTTAATTATTCCGATTATACAATCTCTTTTGCCATGGCCACCAGGTACATAAAAACTGCCTGCTTTTCCCAGTTAAAAGGTGGTGGTGGGGTGATTTTCTCAATGGATTCAGTTGATAGCTGGATCCGTCATGACAGCAGGTATTTGAAATAAACCCACAGGTCAGGAATGCGTGGGCACTGGATGAATGTGTGTAGGACAGTTTTGTCGCCCTACATGTATCTGAGACATGCTTGGTACTTCCATGCCTATAGGCTTTATCTTGAACTGGCAATACTCCTTGGTGGCACTGCCAAACCATGGATTTCTGAAAGTTATCCATTGGCCCTGGGCCAAAAATTATTTGGAAGGGAGTGGCTAGTTGATTGCCTTCAATGCCTAAGGTCTCCTCAAGAACATCATGTTTTTCCACCACTAATCCTCTGTAGAATGCCAGTGTACAAGGCCAGCAATTTTAGTAGGAGGGGATTAGTTGATTACATTGACCCTAGTATTTGACAAGTACTTTATTTTATCAACTCTGAAGAGATGGAATGCAAAGCCGATGTCAATAGAATTTGAACTCTGAATATAAGGAGCTAGAAGAAATGCTTCTCAATATTTTGTCTGACATTCTAAAGATTCTGTCAGTTTGTCACAACAACAACTACAACAACAATTATAATAATAATTATTATTATTACCTGAGAATTGAAATCACCAAGGTGTGGGAGTTACAAGAATCAACTATAAAGGTTGTCCTTATTGTCATCGGAGCATTGGGTTTAATACAACCCAACCTGAAGAAACATCTGGAAACTTTAGAAATACCCTACAATCTAGGCATATTGAAAAAATCAATATTACTTGGAACAGCATGCATATTGCATAAGTACTGTCTGTCTGAGGTCTTTGTTGTGACTTGACAGACAGTACAAACCCCTGGTAGACACAATATCATCAATCAACAACATTGCGATATTGGATACTGTGCGACATCTTAAATGATAATAATAATTCTTTCTACTACAGGCACAAGGCCTGGATTTTGTGGGGAGAGAGATAATCGATAACATCGACTCCAGTACTCAGTTGGTACTTAATTTATCGACCTCGAAAGGATGAAAGGCAAAGTCAACCTTGGTTGACTATGAACTCAGAACGTTAAGACAGACTAAATACTGCTAAGCATTTCACCCGGGTGCTAATGATTCTGTCAGCTCACTGCCTTTTTAAATAATAATAATAATAATAATAACAGTAGTGTTTTTTTTATTATCCATTAGCGTTGACAAGAAGATCAAATATGGTTTAAGGTGCTTCAGTGTGGAGTTACACAAAAAACATTTTAACAAGAGAAATAACGAAAAATGAAACACTCCTCCTACAAAACAATTGAAACATGGACTTCTCTAAAAGTGGGGAAAACTCCGAGAGTTACTCATGGAAACCCTACAAAAGCCATGGTCACTCTAACCACCAGCACATTCCCAGCTGCCCCTTTCAATCTAAAGGTGATTGCTCAGGGCAGGCTTGTTCATTTGGACCATATTTGCTGCTCTCATCCATCTTTCTGTAAATTTTACTGGTTGGTGACAATTCTCCAGTCATCCTTATTTTCCTCTTTATGAAACTTGAAAAAGTTGATGAAAGTTTTGCCAAAGTGGAGGGTGTCTGTCTTCAGCCCTTTCAGTCTCATCTATCACACATCTTTTTCCAAGGCCACCAGGCACATAAAAGCTGTTGTTTTAAATTTCATTGTCAAAATAAAGTTGTAAACTTCAGGATTCTAACTGTTATGTTGAGCGAATAAGCACAACGCTCTCTCTTGTAGCTTCACTATACATTTATGAGTAATTTCAGCCCAATACATTAGACACTGTAAGACAAAGATAGACAGGAAAAAATATTAGCAGGCAATACATCCATGCTTTTTCTCTCAAAAATTGATAAGTACACAGACAATATACATCACAAACAGAATAATCATGTGACTAATGATATGTAATCTTGGAAGCCAAACACATGCCTGTTAATTTGAAACTCTGACAGTCAGATGCTAACATTACAGTCTGCATAAATAAAAATTTCCCATTATAAAATGGACAATACTGAAACCAGCAACACTTTATATCCTAATGATCATACTAAGGATACTGACAACAGCATATTTCAGACCTTCAGTGTTCCAAACTGTAAGATATGCAAAAATAAGAAAAACTCTGATTGAAATGATTCAGCTGGAACATAGTCATGCTTCTAGTATAAAATTGTGAAAGAAAAACCGTTTCTAATTTATTCAAAAGTGTGTGTAGGAGAGTGTGCATGTATTTGTGTGAGAGTGTGTATATCTGTGAGTGTATGTGTTTTGTTACATATACCAAGTTTACTGAAATTTAATTACATTGATTGAAATAAGTAATTTATCATGTAAAGGCAATCAATAGATCATTATTATTGCTATTGTTACACATATTTAAAAAATTAAAGCAGAAGAAAAACTAAGCAGTTATTTCTATAGAAACTGTTAAGATGTTCCAAGTACATTGTGTATTCCATAAAATGTTTGCTCATCAGTTACATTGTAGGGATGAATGTAAGGAATTTGAGGGAATGAATTTAAAAGCATTGTTATACCAATACATTAGGAAACATATTAAGCTAATTTTCGTTTAAAACTTGACAGATTATCTTATCTTGGAAAGTTGTGACCTGAATCTTCAGACAAACCCAGTTTATTCCTCTTTGTGATACCATTAGAAAATCTCAAGCATAGTTTTTCCAATGAGATCACATAAACTGCTGATGCTCAAAATAGCAATATATAACTATGTAGAAATTTATTTTGAATTATATAATAAATCCATTCTATACTGATAATTGTGAGTTAATATTAAACATGTGTTGTAATTTTTATTTTTAATTGAAAATACTTCCAATAACAGATATTTTTCAGTATTTCTTCTAGGCTCTTGTCATGTAAAATAAAATTTTCATTTCAATTATTCTTTTGCTTTTTCCTTCTGTATGTTTTGCTCATATGTTTATTTATTTTTCGTTAAGCATGTTCAAGTTGTTGGCTTGAATAACACAATAGAGACATGGACAGGGGAGACACTTAATGACTCCAATCCATTAAGCCACTCAGATAATTCCCAGAGCTCTTCAATGGATGCAAGTGTTATTGAAACAATTTCAATAGAATCTGGTAAGTACCACTTAAATTGGGATAAACAACTAAACATATCTTAGATATAATGTTCATACAATCACCATTACTAGCACAAATATCCCCATGTCTATCTGTCTTCTATTCTTCACTAACTCACAAATACACAATGTCATCCCACTCTCCTCATTCTTCATTTATTCTTTACTTTTTATTTTCTACATTGTGCTTTTGGATTATATCATAAGACACTGTAGCTGTGTGGTTTTTAGTTCATTCAAAATGGTTAGTTGTATATTATACTGCACTAGTAGTTCATATGTCTTAAATTTATTTTCGATAGAGGTATTTTTGTTGTGCTGCATAGCAGAATGGTTACATCTGTATATCTCTCTTTATTTAGATATAACAAAAATAGATAGCGAATTATTTTGAGAATACTATAGACTGAGGTCTTATTCAAGGTAAAATGACTCCCTTTGTAATTTAAGCTACACAAAGGAAAGAATTAATCATGTCTGCATAATTAAGTAATAATCTTTTGAAAAAAAAGTAGCAAAAAACATGACTTCCAAGACTTGTGTTTAGTCAAAAAAGATCACATTTCTATAGCATCAGAAATTTTGGTGTCACTTAATAACAGCTGCACATTTTGAACTCTTAATAGATATGACAGAAAATTTGTGAAATATTCCCTCTGACTTATCGATGTTGAAATTAGTTTTTTTTATTTATCTGTTTCTGTATTAAGAAAATGCAATATTAAGACATTGTGTTATCTCTTTAATACGAATGTATGTCTTTGTATGTGTGTATGTATACACTGCTGTGTCTGTTGTTGGTGCATGCAGCTTCTGTGTTTGTCTGTGTGTATAAGTACAAAATATATCTGAAGATTGTTTAATCAAGCTATGTAACCCATTTTGTAAGCAAGAACAAAATCAGCTTCAGTAAAGTAAATCTTATTTTATTACCAATTTAGAAGCTTCATGTCTTTTAACTTCAGGAGCACAATCCAAAGTAGGGTTACCAATGTTTTTCGTGGGTCATAAAGTATTTTCTTTTCGTTAAAAATGTACAAACTTTTCCAGCCAGTTGTTGTTACTGTTATTTATGACTTATTTTATTATAATGTTTTTGGTAAATATTAAAAATCTATTTACTCTTTGATTTTTCCCAAAATGATGAACAGAAAATCACAGTTAAAAAATAACTAGATATCAAATAGCTAGAATAGCAAAAAAAAAAAGTTCATCTGATATTTGTTGTCTTTATCTCACTTGTTTAATGTTCATACATTTATTTTTTGCAATTTATATATTTAATAGAAAAACATTAAATTATGAAAAATAACTTTTTAGGAAACTTTCATATTTTCTACAGTGTAGGCTTGGATGGTATCCATAGCTTTAATTATATATGGCTGGCTCTATCTGACTTTATTTTTTTATGTGAATTTAGCTGATTTATACAAAGGTAATATCATAACTAATCCCTAAGTCAGTTTTGTGATGAAAGGAGCTATCAATATATAAATATTTTAAAATTTGCTTTATGTCAGTTAATAAGTCTATAATTATATATGACTGTTAACTCTTATATCTCATTGTCAGAATGTGAATATACTCGTCAATTTTTACATATATTGCTATATACTATTACACATTGAATGGTTGGAGTACTGTGTGTGATGATATATTCTGAAGTGTTAAGTAATGACACATGGCAACAATAAAATTGAAGGCGCCTGGAGATGAAATTCAAAGATTTTATATAAAAAGGAAAAGAAACTGAAGTAAAAACATTTAAGTAGTTCAAATAATAGAACTGAATTTTCTGTGCAAATGTTCCATAGATGTTATATTGCGTTTCTAGGTGAATCAAGAAAGACTCATACATTTGGAGAAAATTCTATAAAACCACCAACCATTGATGTGATTTGTATTATATGTCAAGAAGATTTTGCTAAGAACTTACAACATATTTCATAGTCAAATGATATAATTTTTAGGTATGTTGGGGAATATTTCATGTGATCTTAAAGGTAGCTAATTTCCACATTTAAAGCAAATCAAAAATTTAGAAATCAGCTGAAAGAACCAAAAGTTGTACTTAAAGATGCCCATCTGGTTTATATGTGCTATCCTAATGAAAAAGTGTGGAAGAGAGCATTTTATGCTGCAAATCATTTTCTACTTCAGCTATGAGAAATAATACTTTTGAAATGATAGATTCCATTTCTAATAAAGAGTAATTAAAATGGAATGAATATTTCAGCATATGAATTGATAGCACAACCTAATGCTTGGAAATTATCAAGGGTTTTTCCCCAAAACAAGGAAAGTTAATCCTCATTTTAAAGTTTTCTTTTCTTTGTAGAGAAAATCTTACTTCAAAAGTATATTGGAATTGGGTTTAATGAAGAATAACATTGTTAAAAATCCCTCAATAATAGATAGACTCTTCAGTGATTTTTGTTCAGTTGTAAATTTGAGCATATGAACTATCTCCTCCGAATTCAAACAGTTATTTTGCAGAAAGGTTCTATAATGAAGTATACTATTACAAAGTGAAATAGAAATTTTATTATCTGAAAAAAAAAAAAAAGAGAAACTCCTTTAGCTACAAGATTTTTAGATTTCAAGTGGATGTTTCAATTAGCTTATCTTTCTGATATTTTTCTGGATTGTGAATGACTCAAATAACTTTTTTAAAAGGCTGTGAACAAACAATTATTGGTTTGATGGAGAAAATAAATGCATCTTTTCCAGCATTTGATCTACTAAAATAAGATTATAATAATCTTAATAGCATACAGAATATTATATTGAATCATCTAGCAAAATTTGATGACAGAATTCAATAACTGCATTCCAACAGAAGTTTTTCAAGAAATACTATTGAGTGTGAATTCCATTTAGTACCGGCATTAACAATTTTCTTGAAGATTTTGTCAACATTAATAAATTACAAGAAAAGTTTACAGAAGTTCAAAATTACATGACTGATATAGTTTCATTAAAATAATTGAATATATAGTACATTCTGGTTGAATGTTAGAAGCAAAAAGCTAGTTGTTGGAAATGATACAATGAAGCTGCTTCGTTCCTTTCCTACAAGATATCTTTGTAAATCAGGGTTTTCAGTTCTTACAAATACAAAAATCCAAGTTAAGAAACCAACTTTAACCAGAGGATAACTTATGATGTAGATTATCAAAGATGAAACCTAGATTGGAAGACCTTTGTGCACTTGTTCAAAAGTTCTCATTAAATTGCAAAAATGTTCAGGTAGTTTCATTTCAGGTAAATAAAGTATTATGGAATATTATCAGAAATTGAGAAATGGCGGGCATGTACAGAACTTCCATAGACATTGAAATTTGCTAAGTAATAAACCTGACTATTTTCTTAAATGTATTACTAATTCATCATATGAAATAATCTTTATATAATACTTTAAAATTTAAAGTTATTTTCCCTATAACTGTGAATGCAATTTAACTGTAACAAGTGAAACTATTAAATAACTTGTGGTAGACTATGTTACAGTTATATTTAAAAACAACAATATATTTGTGAGGTTAATTAATATTTATTTTCAGAAAACAAATGGCCTCAAAAAATAGATTTAGTAAATTGCTTTAATGGTTGAATTAATTGGTTACTGTCAGTTGAAGATTCAATTTCCAAGCAATAAAATACATTTTTAATATTTAGCTGAGTTGCAGAGAAAATCTTGCAAAATCATCTGCCACTTCCCTGTTTTACAGTACTAAATCAACTTTTCTTACTGTAATCAAATATTGAATTACTTGTAACTATAATTACTCATATATAAAATTACTAAAATGAAGCAATTTATAGTGATTAGGATGAATGCAATTTATCACTCTTTTTTGCATAGAAATATCTATTTCAATTTTGGAGTTAGCATCTTAAAATCATAACCCTATGTTTGGTTACACTTCAAAAAAAAGAAAGAAAACTGCTCTATAGTATCCGTACCAAAATTAAAATTTTACACTCATGCACCACATGCACACATGCATGCATGCATACATGCATTTTTGCACACATGTACACACATACACACACTAACACACACAAGCACGCATGCATGCACACACACACACTCTCTCTCAGTCATATTAGAGCTGACTAGGACTTCAAGTTTCACTTTGGCTGCATATTCAGCATGTCTGATTGAAATTGCAGTCAAATGATTAATAAATTTGAGTTTACTAATTGTATAGAATCACATCAGCAGTAATTATTAATTGTTATACGTAGAATTAAGGTAATGTAATCTATATAGATGCAAATATATATACACATAAACCGTAGAAAGTATGAATATTCGTATTGAAATAATCTTCAGTTTATGTTAAATGTGATGCTGTGTTTCAAATGCTAATTCAGTAGAATTATTTCATAATGGACTTGTGTAAATATAGTTAACATCTTTAGGTTACTTCAAGTAATTACACAGAATAGTTCAAAACTGTATTTAAAAGACTTTTATAGGTACTCTAGCCTTTCCTGTACTAATGAAATTGGGTTAGCCATTGAAACACAGCACCATGTGTGGCACAAATCGATTTTGGGAAGTTGAACCACTTGAAAGAGATGATGAAATAGAGCAATAAGTGGCAGAATGCTGTATTGGAGAGAACTCACCTGACCTATGCAAGGCTGGAAAAGCAGCTATAACTGTGATGATAATATGTATGTCTGGGTGTGATCTTAAATTGCATTTGCTAGTGGGGCCCTGGTTCAGGAGTTTCAAGGATTTGAGGAGTGTGGAACTACTTCTTAGCCACAATTATTCCCAGGTCTAACTCTGGTTTAGAGTAGCAGCACTTGCCAGGGTCCTAACTATGGGTTAATTAGCATGTAAATCATAACCACCAGGTATTAGGAGTTCCCTCTCTTAGCTGTTATCATAGCATCTTTCTAGGAGGGGGACACTCTCTGAAACCTGCAGTTTCATGTGATTACTGATCATCTCGCATCAGTCTGTCTCTAGGTACTAATCATGGAAACTCAGAGGGTGGTACTCATGTTGTACAAGCATTTATCATCGTTTTCCAATGATGTATAGATGTCTCTTTATGGTGACCTCATTTGTCATTCCATCTACTGAAAGTCCTATGGTAATGAATGAGTGGTAATATGTGCAGACCTTAATAACTAAAAGCACACAGTTACAAAGCAGCAGGACTGAACGATCATCTGAGAGCACCAAAAGTTAGATATGCTATTGACAACAAAGAAGTACAAGAAGATATATCAACCATCTGAGAAGATGGAGTAGTCACATGTATATATAAGTTATCTTTGATTACATAAATCCCATGGGTGTCGCCACTGTCAGCTGCTGACTGGATACTCTGACAGATTTCCTGCCAATACCTATTTGCACAGCGTCTGGCAGTCAGTTGGGTTTTATTTCTTGCCTTTCTGAGTTCTTCGAGTGACTTTGTCGAAGAATCACTCTTGTATTGCATCAGAGCAGTCGCTTTGCTTTGATAACTGGTTCCAGCTCTGAGAGCCCAGCACTGAACCAATCTGGGTTTTGCTTTTCACTCATACCGAAAGTATCTATTGATGTGGTATACATAGCTTCCCTGTTATAATTCCACCTACTTTCAGCTGAGGAGGATGGGCAGCTACTGAGGACAACCTTGATAGAACCAGCAAAACATTTTAGCAATGTAGGGTCCGAGGTTCTGACCGTGTTAATGCATGGTCGGCCCACTTTCTTGGAGTGATGAACTTTTTTTAGGCAGAATCCTCACCCTGCTTCTTATTAGTGAATGATCTGTGTCACAATCTGCACTGTGGTAACTACAGGTCAGCTGGACAGGATTCAGAAAGGATCTTCTTGTGATGATGAAATCCAACTGATGCCAGTGGTGAGATCTTGGATGTCTCCAAGATGCCTTGCGGGATGGCTTGTTGGCAAAGAATGTGCTGGTGATGCACAGGTTATGATATGTGCAAAATTCAAGCAGTCTCTGACCATTGTCGTTCATGTTTCCAATACCAAAATGTCCGACACAAATGGGCTACGAGTCATGGTCAGATCCCACATGAGCGTTAAAATCTCCTAGAAGGTAGATGTATAATTACACACACACACACATATATATATATTTATATATGTATATATATGCATGATGTATATATATATATATATATATATATATATATATATATATATATATATATATATATATATATATATATATATATATATATATATATATATATATATATATATATATATATATATATATATATATACATGTATACATATACATGTATATATATACATACATATACATGTGTTTGCTGATAGACTATGAATTTCAGAAGTTGCTCAGATAAAAAATTTTGTCTTTCCAACCTTGTTCATGTATTCCTGTTTCTGCGTAAATCATAAACCCCACCATTCGTTCTTTATTATCTCTCTATTTCTTTACCATGTAAACAAAGTTCCCATAGCTTTGTCTTCCTTGTTTGTCTTAAGTTCATGTATATCCATTAATCGTCACATTTTATTTATTTTATTCAAGTTTATCATTTTGTTAATTCATTCTCTCCAAATTTGTCTAAATTTGGCTGATTATAGTATACAAGTGCAGAAAATGCTCTCATCTAAACTTGCTGGCTCGCAGTA
>NC_068983.1:63378251-63379789 GCF_001194135.2 Octopus bimaculoides | reverse complement strand
CACCTGTACCGGAGGTTCCTATCCTCTGTCACGCTTGGTTGTTTCCCACAAACACTTCTAAGAGCCTAACTCCATCCCCACCCTTACCTAGGGTTTATCGATCATATAGTGCATAAAAATGGTGTAGTGTATGCCGGTTGTAGGCTATTGCTTGTTTATGAATTCTGCCAAATGCAAGCTTTCTTTTCAGGTACATAACACTGTTGTCCCTCATCTCAGGGTCTCACAGGCCCACACCTCCCACACCTTCAGAGTTGGCACACTGAAAGGTAGGTCTGGTGAGATGCTTGAACGGAGACGTGTAGATTTGTGCTGCATCCAAGGAGTAAGGTGGAGAGGAGGATGCATGTGTACAAACAGCCATGCTGCATGGCAGTGAAACATGGGCCGTGACTGCAGAGAACATGCATAAGCTCGCAAGGAATGAAGCCAATATGCTCCGATTGATGTGTAATGTCAGTGTGCATACTCGACAGAGTGTAAGTACCTTGAGAGAAAAGTTGAACCTAAGAAGCATCAGTTGTGGTGTGCAATAGAGACGATTGTGCTGGTATGGTCATGTGGCGAGAATGGATGAAGATACCTGTGTGAAAAAGTGCCACACCCTAGCGGTTGAGGGAACCTGTGGAAGAGGTAGACCCAGGAAGACTTAGCATGTGGTGGTGAAGCACGACCTTCAAACATTAGGCCGCAAAATAATTCCAATAATTCCTATATAGGCAGAATTGTCGGATTAAGACAGTAGGGTGTTTTTAGGGAGATTTGGCTGCTATTTCTACCAGGTCTAGCAACCATGTAGAGGTTTCCCTCATTGGCTTATACATACATATATACATAAGATCGAAATAAAATACTTAAAGCAACAGGCGTCAAATACAAAAGCCAAGGTCCATGCAGTGTCATGGGCCAAAAAAATTTCCAACTTCTTGCCTAATGCAAGCCTAAAGCAATCTCTTATCTCTTACACTATTTCAGTATTATGTTTCTATTGTAATGTGAGATACTATACTATATATATATTCCTTACGCATTCCAAAACTGAGTTATAGATTTTGATGTATGGGATATCAAAAAATTCAGTACTATTTTGGCTACAAATTAAACTTAATTTCCATTCAATTATTTGCATTTCAAAAATTTATCATTATCTTTTCCATAAATCAACTATCGTAAATATTTTATACAATGACGTCACACTTTCTATATGTGTGTGTACCTTAAAAGACATCAATCCTCACGACACACACCTTCACTCACTCACTCTATCTCTCTTTCGCACCCTCTTTCTCTCTCACACACACATGCACAAGCACACACATACATGTCCATTTCATATAGACATACATACATCTTTCACTTTCTTTCTCTGTTCTTTTCGCTTTCTCTTCTTTCATTTTCTGCTCTCATCAAATAAATTTTTACTGATACAACTGCTTACAAAAATAGGGATTAATGTATAATTTCTTTCTATGTTCATAATTTTTGTTTACATTATTGGAAAAAATATGCCACCAAAGAAAAGACGTAATCTCTCCAGA
>NC_068983.1:63377032-63377585 GCF_001194135.2 Octopus bimaculoides | reverse complement strand
GAAGTAGAAGAGAACAGAAGCAGCGTATTACTTCATTAGAAATCTACGGATGCACATACGCATATAATAGAGAAAAATGAAACAATTATGGACGACTTGCTCCGAAACACCACCGAGTGGGGAACACTTCTCACAAATAACCTGCAGTTGTTTCCTTCAAAATTCCTACATGCTCGAAATGTACATACATCAAGGTATATTTGTAGAAAATTTCACGAAAAAATATTCATTTTCCTGGAAGTTAAAAGGAATTTAAGTGGACTCTGTTGGAATTTCCGAAAATTGTCCCCCACCCCCATTCCGAAACACTTTCACCGAAAATATTTGTATATTCAGAATCTACATAATAAATAATATATGCATAGAAATTTTCATTTTAAAATATTCATTTTTATGAAAGTTATGACCTTCCAAAGTCGGGTGGGTACAACTCTGTAGTTATGTCGAAAACTGAAGGTGAGAGTCTGAAGAGAGAAGTTAGATAAGATTTTCTCAAGATCAGCAACTGCATGTTGCAGCACTTAATGCTGAATCATTTAATCAATTACGGAGA
>NC_068983.1:63371002-63376002 GCF_001194135.2 Octopus bimaculoides | reverse complement strand
CCATTATATTAAACATTTGCGATGAGTAACCATGCCACGCACAAAAAATTCAGCAGAACTGACAGATTTTCAAAGAGGTCGTATTGTTGGGCAATCTGAGGCTGGTCTTAGCCAGCGAAAATTTTAAAATTCCTCTTGCTACTATTAATAGAATTATAGTGCAATTCAAAAGCCAAGGAAAAGAATCAACAGATTCTCGTCCCAGCCGACCTGGGCCCTTCAGCAGGGATCTTTGCTGTTTGAAGAGATTTGTGGAAAATGAACCCCGTTCGAAGGCTTCTGACATTGCAAAACAGCTAGAAGTTAGTCCAACAATGTGTGTTACATATCTGCATAAGCTTGGGTATTATAGATGAGCAGCTAGAAGAAAACCTCTCTGTCAACCAGTTAATTGATATTAACTGAAAAGAATATTAAGATATTAATTGAAAAGAAAGAAATGGGCTAAGGAGATGTCAGAAAAATCCAGTTCATTTTGGGATAGAGTGATTTTCTCAGATGAATCCAGATTTGCATCATCTTCAGACAGTGGACATGTTTGAGTCTGGAGGCTTCCCAATCAAGAATTTGATTTGAAACGACTCCAACCAACTGTGAAACATGGCGGTATCTCTGTAATGGTATGGGGAGCTGTCACCAGCAATAGTCGTGAGCTGATTGAATGTGTTGGGACCATAAACTCTGAAAAATACATTGAATACTTAAGCAAGGCCTACTTCTGATGTATTCACACGATAACATAACGAAAAATGAGTTTTTATTCATGGAAGATGGGACTCCATGCCACACAGTGAAAAAGAATCAACAATGGCTGACTGAAAATGGGATCAAAAAGCTTCCTTGGATAAGCCAATGTCCTGACATAAACCTAATTGAAAATCTTTGGGTCATACTAGATAGAGCTATATGAAAAACTCTAAGGATGAATTGTTTCAATTGTTGCATGAAAAGAGGTCAGAAATTCTACAAGACACAATCACAAAACTCATCTGTTCAATGCCAAAAACAGTTTCTGAATGAAAAACTGCAAAGGGAATGTCAACTAAATACTAAAGTATGTAGTCCTACCTATCGATTACATTTCAATTGTTCGCTTTGGTATTAAATAAAAGATATTGAAAATTAAAGGTGTCTATTTACTTCCTGGATGTGTGTGTATATATATATGTTTGTGCGTGTATATGTGTTTGTGTTTGTCCCCACAACATCGCTTGACAACTGATGTTGGTGTGTTTATGTCCTCGTAACTTAGCAGTTTGGAAAAGGAGACTGATAGAATAAGTACTAGGCTTACAAAGAATAAGTCCTGGGGTCAGTTTGCTCGACTAAAGGTAGTGCTCCAGCATGGCTGCAGTCAAATGACTGAAACAAATAAGACATGTACGTGGGTGTGCAGGCGCGCACATGTCTCCGTAAATGATAACTCTCTACTTGAGTGATCCTGGATTGGTCATCATTTCCAGGCATGACAATTGTACTGGTGGTAACATACGTTTCAGACTTGGTCACTCTATCTGTGTCCATGGATTGTTCATTATCTGTGACAGTAGTACCGGGATCTTCAGTGATGCTGGTCCCAGACTGGTCATTATCTCTGGGCGAAGCAATTGTATTGGCATGAGATCTGGTTAATCTGCTGTTGGATGTTTCAATACTGTTATTGCAGATAACAGGTCTATGTATCACTTTAGCCTCATAGCTGACCCCTTCAGCCTCACATTAGCATCCTACTGGACAGTTATTATATACCCTGCAAGAGTAACCTGCCTCCTCCCTTGTATTGTGGGTACTTGTTAAAATGTTTTTTTTATGTTAGGTGCACAACTAAAGGAGACTCTTAGGTTGTGTCTGTTAAATGCCTGTATTTATGTGTGTGTGTGTGTGAAATGTTTGGCTATCAATCTAAGGAAAATCTTTCACACACAAGTCTTGACACTGAGCGAAAAGGGTGGAGCAAGCCAAACTACATGTAGGATATCCAGTCCTTAAACCCACTCGATGCCAGTGCCTCATTGTAGTAGGGGCAGCGGTGTTGAAGATAGCTTGGCTTGAGGATAGATTCGAGATCCTCTTGCTTACAACTTTCACTAAGTTCTTCAAAGCTTTAGGGTAGTGGCAGGAGGCTGTACTAATATAAGACAGTCTCTTGTTTGGCTTGTGACAGGGTCTGTATGTACCAGAGTCCAGATCTAAAGTAGTATCTAAGAAATCTATTGTGGTGAGATTAGTCTCAATGGTGATCTTGAGACCCATTGAGCCTAAGGTGCTAATTAGGTTCTTTCTAAGTCTATCTAATGTGTGGCCATTGGCTCCTCTAGAGATGGCTAGGGAGTCATCTCTGTAGAGGCTGAAGAAGATCGAAGGAAACCTCTTCCCTAAGATGTCTAGGATGTGCAGTCCGATAAGATCACAGACATCGGCCCTGTCATATGCTCTCATAGCCACATCAAAGGAGTCCTTGTGGTCATATTGCTTAATCCAAGTTGAATCTTTGTTGAACTGCACCGTCTTCCTGGCATGTATGATAAATCTAACATCACTATTACTAGTATCTGTGAAGCCCTTGACAAAAGAAAGTGCCTTCAACAATAACTCTTTAGAAATAGATGGATAAAAGTTGACAATGTTGAACTGTGTAAATTTAGCCCTATTCTGTCCTGGCTGGCAATAAACCATGAGGTTACCTCATTGGTGCTGTACCATAAAGGGAAGCTCATGTGTCTTCTTATGTCAACCTTAATCTTCCTCAGTATATATTTACTCGCCTGGCCAATCTCGGATTTGGCCAGGTTGATCAAGCTGCATTTGGACTTTGAGGCAAAATTCAGCTTGTGATCTTTCATAGTTGTAAAAGCATTTCTCCTGGCCAAGTTCTCTACTCTGTCTGCTATACCTAGGTTAGCTGCTATCTGTTTAGCCTCACACTTAATATTATTGGAAGTGTGTCTGTATTTTTGTGTGACTGAATCATTTAAAAGCCAATCGTAAGCATATGTATATATCATGTATAAGTGCTTAGTTTTATCCAAGAAGATTAAGGACCTGTTAGAGTTTCTTATTTTTTGTATATCTTCACTGAGTTTGCTTTGAAAAGGTGAAAAGGACTTATGGAATTTCAGCCTGGGTATTATGCCCAGTAGGTCTGCTTCGAAGGCCTCGAGTTCTTTGATTCTAGGTGGGAAGTTCCTAGACTTGATACTGTATGTATTGGCCTCAGGAGGTGGTGTGCTTTGATCATAGAAGAATGCCTTCCATCTCATGTGCCTTATAAAGTCTATCATTTTCTCCAGTAACATTTACGTGTAGATTTCATTAGAAGGTATAGGGATATTTTTGGTAGAATACCCTAAATTGGCAGGTTCCTTGTTATCCTTGAGGTAGCAACTGATAATATGTAAAAGCACAGGGATCAGTACAGTTATCAAATGTAGAAGATGTAGTGTACTTCATAAGACGCTCTGTAACCAGGTTGCAGATAGATAGTTAATAAAAAAACATATACCAGAAGGAAGCACTCTCTAAAGAATAGAATAATAATTATTACAACAAAACTTTTTTATCTTGAACATAGAGTTACCTAAGGTTTCACATCCACAAAGTCAAAGCTTTGTGGACAGCTCGTCAGACTCTATATAAAAAGACAAAAATTAAAAAATTTCTATGTCATGGATGTGAAGAAATGCTCAAAAAATGAGAAATTCAACTTAACAAAATAACGTCAATGTGGACGGGTTATTTCCTCTGAACCAGAGGAAAAAACAACTCTTACAGACCCGAACTGGCCTATCTAGCAAACAGGGAGATCCAATTTTCCAGTAAGTAGCGCTTAAAATGGACACATTTAGAAAATACTTCTTTCCAACTATTTAACATACCAGATTTTGTATAGTCCTTACAATTTTTGGCTCTCTCCATGATGCACATCTTTAAAAGATTTGTCTTGAGTACCAGATGGTAATTACGACCACATTCACTTAAGAAGCTAAGAAAATCTCAAGAATCAAGAATATTTGAAAGTTGATATGCTATAAAACATTATTTTCTGTACAGGAAATAAGTATTTTCATTCTGCATGATGTTCTTTTTTTATCCTTCCATACTGGTTTGCTTTTCAGATGTTATCTTTACAACTGATATACTTTTACTTCCTACACTAGCAAAGTTCAAAGTCACTTTTGAATTTGTTTATTGTTTTGAGGATATATGAAGCTTTTTTTCAATGTATTTTTAGATAGCAATGAATAGATCTAAGTGCTTCTTTTGCTATACATCATAATACAAAAAAAAAAATTGCTTATGCTATATCTATACTTTATATTGATATATTTATACATGCATGTGTGTGTGTGTGTATTTGACCAATTCATACAAGTATGGAAACACTTTTATGACAAAATTTTGAAAGTGATGATGATGAAAATGATGTTCTAGTTTTAATCAATATACATACATATATGTGTATGTATGTATGTATGTATGTATGTTGATTCAAACTAGAACATCATTTTCATCATAACCATCATCACTTTCAAAATTTTATTAAAGTGTTTTCATATTTGCATGAATTGGTCAAATATGCATATATTCTTATATATATATTTATACATATATACTTACACACACAAACAGATATATATATATTTATATAAAGGGCATTATTACAGAAAATAATAACGCCACACAGTGGACTTCTCAAAATAACCACATTTAGTACCTAATGCGAGGAAAAACAACCAACAAAAGACGACCAACTTTCTTTTAAATAAACTTAACTGTGTATCGGCCGATTTCGCAATTACTAGAATGAATCTAGATTTCGTTCATCAGCACAGTATTGTCCCAAAAATATATATAAATAAACAGAATTCTCACCTCACCAAAAACGAACACCCTACGTATCCGACAGAGTAAGGGGAATGAAGTTTATCTGTATATATCTTCATCAAAGAAGCGGGAATACTTCCGGGTTGCTTCTGGGTACCCATGTGGAGACAGGAATA
>NC_068983.1:63364220-63369984 GCF_001194135.2 Octopus bimaculoides | reverse complement strand
ATAATAAGAGTGAAAAAACTACAGAAGTCTTGTGTTACATGGTTAAAGTATATATTTAAATTATGTCAGAAAAATGTTAGAACACAACACAATGAAGTAGAGAAATTTGAAAAGACAACACGAAACCGGTTATTTCTCAAAATACAATGTTTATATACCAAAAAGATTTTCTAACATTTTTCTAACATTTTTCTGACATAATTTAAATATATACTTTAACCATGTAACACAAGCCTTCTGTAGTTTTTTCACTCTTATTATCTTTTATACATCCAACCACGTGCTTTCACATACCAACTTTCTCACCTATATATATGTATATACACATAGAAAAATTGATGTTAAAATAATGATGATGATGGTTGTGGTGGGGTGATGATACACATATATAATACATTTATGTGTCTATGTAAAACATAAGTAAAACCAATTCTATGTATGCATGATTTTTTTATTGTTTATTATACTTCCTTTGTCTCTATTTGCCAAGATAATTTTTGCTTCTTTAATTTTGTATTTCGTATCTTTTCTTTCAGATCCTCTGAGTTTACACAGCTATTTTAGCATTTTACTCAAAGACGGTGCAACAGACTATGAACATTTGCATCTCATCCTTCCACCACATATAGGTAAGATTTTTTACAAGCTAGATCTCCCATCTGTTTATGCTGTTCTGTTGCAAAGGTACATTAATTTTGTAAATCTAGAAGACTTTACTCTCAATTGTATTTTTTTTTCTTAAGTTGACAACATGCCTACACCAAGTTCTGGACTAGATATATTTTGCAGTCTAGTTTCGTATTTCTAAATTTTTGTGTTCAAATCTTGCTGTGATTAATCTTTTAATCTTTTTGTTGTTCATCACGTGTTAATAAAATTAATCCTTATAATATACTGTGTAAAGCTAAATCAACTAAAATCTTTCACTAATCATAAAAAGATTACAGTATTCAAACAGAAAAAAAAATCACAATTTAATTTATTCTATTTCTGCAACCTGATAGCTTCAAAGAACAAGAGATGCTACCAAATGAAAGAGTTACATTTTCCTTCCATTGGAGGGAATACCTGCCTTAGAAGTATATTGACTGAGGTTAGGTAACAAATAACTCAAGTAAACTAGGGATGCATTTGTAGGTGCAGTTACCTCTATTGACAGCGGGTTTAAACAAGCTCCTCCTAGATGGTGCAAGCAGTGGTGAGATTCTGACACTAGGCCTTGCAACTTCCTCTTTTGGCATCTAGGCGTTGGAGAGCAAAGACATGATGTAGTTGGCTCTCTTACAACACACACCAGCTAGCAGACATGAGGTAGTACACAGAAGATGAACATGGCCTCCATTCATCAAACTCCTTCCTTTATTGTTCAGTTGTATATGTTTCAGACCTCAAGTAAAGGTATTTAAAGTTACAGCCTTGTTATATGAATTCATTGTACCGTGCTCCTTTATCAAATGATATTATAGCCTTCTGAACGGAGACCTCATTAGACAGCTTCATGACCATTTTGGATGGTGATATTCTCAGGTTGTGAAGCCATCTAAAATGTGACCTGACGTGGAACACTGACCTGACTTAGAAATGCATTCCTAAAAGATCTACACTCTTTGTTTCAACAGCCATTGAATTTGTATGCTTCACGACATTCAACTTCAGGACTGCCTCCATATTATCATCCATCACAAGTAAAAAGCTAAAATTTTTCTATGCTACAGTCTTTCATGTTGTCAATGACTTCCAGAGCCTATAACTAAAGACATCTTTGCAGCTGAGACCTTTGCAGTTTTTCACACAAAAAATTCCATGGTTATTTCATCCTAATAACTTCTTGGCAGTTTTCTTCATGTTTCCCGAGACACCAGTTCATTCTTACACAGTGTCCTCTTCTTGCTGAAAATAGCAGTAAAATGCCTGGTTACATTTCAGATACTACTGATGTCTCTCTCATATTGTCTTCTCTACAAAAGATATTTAAAAAAATGGCGCCTTTTTCAAGTGGGAGCGGCAAATCACTTTTTCCTCATGTTGTAACTGAATTTACAACTTGGATCTTCAAAGACACAGCTTCTCTGGGGAATTTTCTTGCAATTGAAAAAGCAAAAAAAATTTTATCTGGAATTCATATGGACATTTTTTTCCTACATGCCAGGCACGAGTTTCTCTCTCTGAACCCTACCCGGATTATCCATATGTTGGCCATTGTTTTGTTCTTCATTCATTGGCAAGGACTTCTCCCATTTCATCCTCTGCTGCTAAAAAATTCCAAGTTTGATGCTTGTCGTGTCATCTTTCAACTGGAATGTTTTGACTGCTATTTCTAACAGCATTTCTTTCAACCAGCTTATTCTTCGTGATGTTCTGTTCCTATTATCATCTAAAGATGAGTCATTTTCTCTTGCCTCAATATCATGGATATGCTAAGATGTGGTTTTTGCAACTAGAATCGTTTTTCATTTCTTCTAATATTCAGTCGGCTCAGAGCAAACTCCACATTGCACTTACAGTCATTCCTTCTCCTCTTGCGCTTTCAGTTTGAGATATGATAACAGGAACTCTATCGAACATGACGTATGAATCTTTCAAAACTGAGGTTCTCAGGTGTAACTCTCCTTTGGATGAAAGTAAATTTCGCACACTCTTGCAGGATGAGAATCTCTGGGACCGAAACTCCACCAAGTTTTTGCAATGGATACAAGAGTTGTCCGATAGCTCATATGAGGGACAGGCATTCATCAAACACTTATTTTTCTTGAGGATGCCTTCTAATGTCCAATCGACTTTAACTCCTATGGTGGAACATATGGCACTTGAACAACTCGCCACCTCAGCAGACAGGATTATAGAATTCTCCAGCATACTATCATTCTCTGATAACATTGTCATGGTCGCTTCTTCATCTTCCTCGCAAGCTTGCACTTCTTCTGCTTTGGACTACACACAATTCTTGGAATTCTTACGAGCCATTAGAGAACTGACCCGTCAGGTTTCACGCATGTGCAGGAACTGTTCGTCCTCACAGCATTATTCTGCAGGGAGGACCAGGCGCCACTCTTTCTCATGCAGACACGCACTTCCTGCTCCAACATTTTGTTGGTACCATAGGAAATTCAAGGACCAGGCCAAAAAGCGTACTCAACCCTGCTCTTACTATTCACAGGGAAACTAGGCAGAGAGGCACGGGGCACGTCAGTTGTCTCATCCATTGATTCCCCTTACCGTGCATTTTCTATCCACGATGCTATTTCTTTAATGTCCTTTATGGTGAACACAGGTGCCAGCATACGTATTTGGCCCCAAAGGTTTATTTCCATCAATCCTGGTCTTTCTGACATATCTCTCTACATGGTGAATCACTCCACCATTAAAACCTATGGACAAATCTCTCTTAACCTGGATTTATTACTCCGTAGGGATTCCAAGTGGATCTTCGTCATTGCAGACCTGCCCTATCCCATCCTTGGTGCCGACTTCTTACACCACTATTCTCTCCTTGCGGATTTTAGAGGATACCGACTTATTGATGACACTACCTCACTCACCATCTCCTGAAAGGATTCTCCTGTTCCTGTTGTGAGCCCTTCTTTCTTTGTGGCTGCTTCAGGTGACTCTTATCACCAGTTACTCGCTTCATTTCCAGAGTTGACTGATTTGCCATTTCATCCATTGAATCCAACCCATTCCACGAGTCATTTCATCACGACTAAGGGACCTCCAATGTTTTCTGGACCGTGCTGTTTGTCTCCAGAGAAACTCCAGATTGCCCAGGCTGAATTCGTGCACATGCTTTAGCTGGGTCTTATTCATTCCTCCATGAGCCTGTGGGCAGCACCTTTACACATGGCCAGAAAGAATGAAGCTGATTTTCAACTGGTTGGAGATTTTAGATGTCTTAACACTGTCACTATTGCGGATTGCTATCCCCTACGAAATGTGCAGGATTTTTCATCTGCTCTGCACAGCTGTAAGATATTTTTCTAAAATTGATTTGGTACGCACATACCATCAAATCCCTGTCAACCCTGATGAAATTCTAAAGACAGCCGTCACCACGTCTTTTGGAGCATTTGAATTCTTGTCTATGCTGTTTGGTCTTTGCAATGTAGCCAGCATGTTCCAAAAGTTTATGGATGAGGTTGTTTGTGAGTTAGATTTTGATGACCTTCTAATCATCAGTGGTACTCCAGACCAGCACCTCCAACACTTAACCCAAGTGTTCAAGCGCCCATGTTCCTATGATGTGAAGATCAATCCAGTTAATTGTGTATTTGGTTCTACCAGTTTGGAATTCTTGAGGCATCCCATCGATGCGGATGGTATTCGTCCACTTCTCTCTAAAGTGGAAGCCATCAAACACTTGTCTCCTCCTATTTCCTTAAAACAGCTCAGAAATTTTATTGCCTTAATTAATTATTATCGTTGTTTCATTCCTAACTGTGCAGAGAAGTTGCTTCCCTTGGCCCAGCTCTTGAAAGATCAACAACAGACCTTTGGCATTATGTCATGCTTGAGAAGAAGACCCATCAAGCCGAGCAAAATCATGGTCGTGGGAGATACTGGTGTCATACAAATGGCACCTGTGCTGGTGGCATGTAAAAACACCCATTACACTCTCAGAGTGGTTGGTATTAGGAAGGGTATTTTAAGGAAGCATGTGTTGCTGGGTTTTCTATGTGTTCTGCATGTTGGTCGTCTTTGGTACTTAAGCCAATTTACAATGGATCTAGGGTACCCTTTGGTTTTCAATATATCTAGGAAGCATGTAGTATGTGTCACCTTCTCCTTCGTTCTGCCTCATTGGCCTTGGATGTGTGCAAGTTCGTTTCTGGCGTGTCCTATTTTGGTATCGAGTGGAAGTGCTGAATTGTATTGGGACAAACCTATCTCTACTGGCTGCTTTCCTGTAGAACTCAGTGTTGATCTTCCCTTCTTCTGTTATATTCAGTTTGAAGTGAAGTAATGATAGTGATCCAGTGATGTCGGGATGTTCTATAGTGAACTTTATGTTTATGTCCATGTTTTTGAATGTTGTGAATATTCTCTCAACCTCTTCATGGGAGCATGTGAGTATGAGGATGTCATCTACATACCTGGTGAAGAAGGCGCATGAGCGGCAGATGTTGAGTGCGCAACGTTCCAGATGGTTCATATAAGTGATGGCTAGTAGGCCCGAGAGTCTGGATCCCATGGGGAGACCTGTTGTCTGTTTGTATATATGGTCCTGGAAAGCGAAGTGGGTGTTGTCCACGATGATGGACAAAAGGTTGTAGATTGTTTTCCCATATACACAATACTCTATATGATAATTGTCAGTGATTTGATGCAATACCTTGCAACATACAACAGTGAAATATCAAAGAAGATACATCAACGTGGACAGACTAGGACTAGGACTACTTCAGACTAGGACCAGGATCCCAAATTAACAACAGGCTGGAAGTTGGTAATCAGTATATTATTTAGCTACATTTGGATGCATGAGGTTCATTTTTGATATGCTCATCTATTGTTTATAACAAAAAAAAAAAAAGAGAAGAGGGAAAAAAAGGAAGCTGTTCATATAATACATAACTTAGAAGCAGCGCTACAGATGTACCAACACACGCGAGGTTGAGACATAGCCGACCTCACGCACTTCTCATGAGGAATTCTGGAAGGAGCTTTGTGAGACCACTGCTGAGACGTTTCTGTAAAAAGAAAAGCTGTTGGAAAACAGATTATAGCAGCGACTCCATCTAAGAATATCTGAAGAAGGAATTGTATTCCG
>NC_068983.1:63354030-63363778 GCF_001194135.2 Octopus bimaculoides | reverse complement strand
TATATATATAATGCTATTAAATATATAAAATATTCAATATCTTATTTCAGCTATTCTTTCTATAGCCTCACATCTTATTTTTCCTTCAAGAAATTCATCTGAAATATTTATTGATCATTTTTAAAAGCATTTTCTAGAGATTTCCAAATATTTACTTAGTATTCCATGTAACAACTATGAGATGGTGACATTTCATGAAGCAACATTATCTTCGTAACTTGAATACTAATGTTTGTTACTTGGTTATCTTTTAATTTGACATAAGCAAAATGAATTTAAATGAAGGAATTCCTAGGTAAATGGAAATTCTTATCTGCCGTTGGTCAAGACATTACTTATCATGTTAGAATAGCTAAAAAAACAAAAATGGAACTATAAAACTGTATCTCAAGTAAAGCTAGAATACATTTTCTGTTATATGTTGACCTTGCATTGTATGATGTGCTTACTTTCTTATCTAAATGCTTGTTTCAGGAGCTACAAATAGTTTTTACATTTATTTTCAAAAATGCAAACTATTTTTTGACTGTTAAATATAGTGCTGGAATTATAAGTGAATTAATCACACTAGGTGCGGAGTTTTAACTTTAATTAGTTGTTATTGCACTACCTAGGTTAGCAATCACCTAGGTAGTTGGTATGTTATTTCTTTGTGCTGGCCAAACATGATGTCCATCTGTTCTTAAAGTCTTAGTACATTATTTGTTGTTTGTGTTTATTTTCGGGGTCCTAAGTGTATTATAAATGTTATTCATGTCTGATTACTTTTGTCATTTGTGTATCTAGTATGTTAATGTTGTGTTTAATGGTTGTATTTGATTTGTCTCCAGTGTTTCTTGTTAAAAGGAAGATTGTGTATATCAGAGGTTTTATGTTCGGTCTATTTCTTTTACAGTCATTTTCTCTTCATATAACATTTTACATTTTAAAGAATCCTGTATAATCAACTTCATCATCATCATCATCATCATCATCATCATCATCATCATTGTCCTCCTCCTCCTCCTCCTCCTCATCATCATCATCATCATCATCATCATCATGATCATCATGATCATCATGATCATCATGATCATCATGATGATGATGATCATCATCATCATTATCATTTAACGTCTGTTTTTCATGCTGCCATGGGTTAGACAGTTTGAAAGATGCTGGTAATGCTGGGGGCTGGTTCCATTGTTCTGGCATACTCTTCCTAATGCTGACCATTTTACAGAATGTACTGGGTGCATTTTATGTGGCACTACTGTTATTAATGTGACACTTGCATGAGTGCCTTTTATGTGGCACCAGCACCAGTGCTTTTTACATGGCACCAGCACCAGTATCAGTTCTGATGTGAAGGACAGATCTTCTGCCCAGTAATTGAAGCTTTTGTATTTTCTTTGATATTTCATTGTTGTATGTTGCAAGGTATTGCATCAAATCACTGACAATTATCATATAGAGTATTGTGTATATGGGAAAACAATCTACAACCTTTACTTGTGTATATGTATATAGACATATGTGTGTGCATATCATCATCATCATATGGCCATTTTCCATGCTGACATGGGTTGGAGTTTGACAGGAGCTGGCAAGCTAGAAGACTGCACCAGACTTCACTATCTGTTTTGGCATTATTTTTACAACTGGATTCCTTTCGTAATGCTAATCACATTACAAAGTACACTGAGTGCTTTTTATGTGGCCCCAGCACTGGTGAAATGTATTATAGCATGGTTTATAGAGCTGGATGGCCTTCCTAATGCCAACCACTTTACAGAGTGGCCTTGGTGCATTTTATGTGGCACCAGCACCACTGAGATCTGCTTTGGCATAGTTTTTTTTTTGGCTGGATGCCCTTCCAAATACCAACCGTTTTACAGTGTGGATTAAATTCTTTTTACATAGTACCAACTCTGACAAAGTCACCAAGTAACTTGCAAGATAAAGACCTTTTGAGAGGGGCTGTATTGGAGGAGGTGACCTAGTGCCAGGTGATGAGAGGTTAGAGTGTGACAGAAGGACAGGAACAGGTGTTTTCCTGTAGAAGGGATACATGGTTACCCAGTCAGAGGGAGTGAGCAAAAGAAAGAGAGAGTGTGTGAGTGATGAAGAATGAGAGAAAGTGGAAGAGAGTGAGAGTGTGAGAGTAGAAGAGAGAGAGAGGAAGGGTGAGACAGAGAGCAGGAGAGAGATGGTGGCAATGTGCCAGGGCATACCCTCAAGGTATGGGAATCAGAATATAAATGGAATGGTAGAGTATTACTAGGGGTGTCTAAGTAGGGAGTAAGGAGTTTACATGAATGCAAAAAGCAGTGGGAAATGCAGTGACTGATGAAACCTGGGTATATTGAGGGAGAAGGGAAAACAGGATAGCAATGATACAATGGGTAGGCAGTGAGGATGGGTTTGGGCTACAGGAGTGGGTAGCGAGAGATACATGTAAGCATAGTGCATGAAAAAAATGCAATGTGAGGAAGAGAAAGATGTAGTTTGGTGTATTGGGTTAGGGTGTGTGAAAAATTTTATTGTTACATGTACTATTATTTGAAAATCTGCTATATTACCCACCTCAAACAGACAAAAATTTGTTGACTGAAGCATTTACACCAAAGGAATAATGTGATATCTGCAGTTGATGAAAAGTAAAAAAACAATGTTTAGCTTTCAGTCAAATACATACATTGAATCATTTGAATTCTACCTTCAGTTGTATACCAATATATCAGAGGTATGGTGTATCATCATCATCATCATCTAATGTCCGTTGTCCATGCTGGCTTGGGTTGGACGGTTTGACCAGGACTGGCAAACAGGAACGCTGCACCAGACTCCAGTCTGTTTTGGCATCAGTTCTATAGCTGGATGCCCTTCCTAATGCTAACCATTCCGAGAGTGTAATGGGTGCTTTTATGTGCCACCAGCATAGGTGCCATTTGCGTGGCATTGGTATCTTACATGACTGTGGTTTTACTTGGCTTGATGGGTAGCTGGTTCCTCCACATTTCGATGCCTTCGAAACGCAGAGTAGATGGAACAAGTTCTGCACCTTTTATGTGCAATACATTGCTAGCAGGGGGAGAAAACTCCTACTGCCCTCCAACAGCTGGCAGCATCGCGAGACCGGCCGGTTTCGTCCTATTTGGCTCACATCAGCTGCGTGCACCTGTGGAGTAGAGTGTAGCTAAGATCTTCTTCTGTAGCTAAGATCTGCCAGTGATATATTGCAAACAAAGTGACCATTAGTCACTGATTTGCAACAAGCAAAATAGGTAGTTATAAAATCTCAAGAAGAGATAGAGTAGTAAGGTATACTATACAGTAAAGTGAGTAGCCACATCAAAGTAGCAGATGAATGTTACTACTAGTTTAACCCCAAGCGGATTCTCCGCCAGCTGGTTTTCGGTGCAAGCTCTGCAGCCTTTATGTATAATACCTCTGCCACTTTGATGTGGCTACTTGCTTTACGGTTTAGTATACATTACTATATCTCTTCTTGAGATTTTATAACTAGGTATTTTGCTTGTTGCAAATCAGTGACTGATGGTCACGTTGTTTACAATATATCGCTGGCAGAAGCAGATCTTAGCCACACTCCACTGTGCAAGTGCACGTGGCTAACGTGAACCAAATAACTTGAAACCAGCTGGTTCCGTGATCCTATCAGCTGTTGGAGGGTAGTAGGGGTTCGCTTCCCTTGCTAGCGATGTATTGTACATAAAAGGTGCAGAGGTTGCACCGTAAACAAGCTGGGGGATAATCCCTGGGGTTAAATTAGTAGTAACATTCATTTGTCAATTTGATGTGGCTACTCGCTTTATTGTTTCTTATTGTTTCATGGTTAAATTTGTTTATATTTCTAAAGAATACAGATTGTATGCTCTATGAATTGTAAATTGGTGTGTTGTGTTCTTGAGCAAAGCATTTCATTTCATATAGTTTTGCAATCAGTTTGACATCTGACATGTGGCATACCATGTACCCGTACATGCGATGTCAATTTGATGGAGGGAGGGAGCTAATGTACAATACAACATTTGATCACTATAAGCAAATCCTCTGTATAAATTGTTCAGTAAGAAAATGCAGAACCCTAATCTTTCATCTGCAACAGGAGAGTCCACAATATTTGAAATTTTACAAAAGTTTTCAGTTTAATTTTTAAGCAAAATGCATATATATTTTATAAATCTTGTATAAATGTATTTAAATATGAGACTTAATTTCTGTCTTCTATGGTATGTCATATAGCATACTTTGAAATGAGGAATTTAATAACAGCATTCCAGTATATACCATCAATATATTTTGTGTGAAAATATAATTGTCTCTAAGTATCGTTACAAGTACTTGTAGAGCACTTTAAACATGATTTGATATCAATATATAGAATTTTAAATTTGAAACATTGAAAATGTAATTAATTTTCTATATTATATGATATTTGAAACCACCTATAACTTTTGAAAGATATGGAGAATTTTAATGATATTTTGTTTTTGTTCATGATTTGCAAGATTCACGATGTGAACTTGCTAAAACAAATTTTGTCATATCTTGCAAGGTTCATTATACCAACAAAAAATACATGAAGGGACTTTATTTCCTAACAACAGCTTCAGAGCTCCATCCAACATGTTACCACATACAAGACTTTAAAACGAAATAGGTTGTGAATGTCAAGCATGAAGTTAATAAAATATTCTGTTTCAACTGACATGTTCAGTTCATTTTATGCCTGTGCTTGTGATGGATCAGTATGATTCTATTTGCAAAAGCTATTTTGGAACATAGTTCCAACAGATAACGAATGACCATTGTCGGTCAGTTTACCAATAGCAAAATGTCCTAAATTAGACCATTTATTACAGTCGTAAGTTTTCCTGGCATATAGGTGCAGGCATGGGTGTATGGTAAGAAGTTTGCTTCCTAACCACATGGTTCCAAGGTTCAGTCACACTTTGTGACACAATGGGGACAAGTGTCTTCTACTATAACCTCAGGCTAACTAAAGCCTTGTGAATAGATTTAGTAGACAGAAACTGAAAGAAGCCTGCTGTATAAATGTATATATATATATATATATATATAGGTTAAAAAAAAAGACAAAAAACAATAACAAAAAATAACATGAGGACGTGATACGGATAGTGTTATTAGACGCTCAGGAAAGGAAAGAGAGAGAGTATGATGTTTCGGGCGGAGCCCTTCGTCGGAAACAAGGAAAGTTCAAAGAAGGGAAAAACGGAGGAAGAAAAAATCAACACCGATGTCCACGAGGTTACATTGTGGAAGGACCGGAAGAGGAAGTGGTGGAGGAAAAGTTCTTTCTAAGACAGGAGAGTGAAAAAGGGAGGTGAATATGTGTGCATGCGCGAGGGTCTGCAAGTGTGTGTGATATATATATATGTATGTATGTATGTGTGTGTGTGTGTGTGTGTATACCTTTGTCTCTGTTCCCTGACACAACTTGACAACTGGTGTTGGTTTGTTTATGTCCTCATTACATAGCAGTTCAGCCAAAGAGACCAGTAGAATACATATCAGGCTTTAAAAAAAAAGGCATTGGAGTTGATTCATTCAACTGAAACTTCTTTATGGTATGCCCAGCATGGCTGCAGTCTAATGACTGAAACAAGTAAATGATAAAAGACTAAAATCACCACAAAAAAGTGTAGAAAGAATAGAAAATCTGAGACTTTTGTAAAAAAAAAAAAAAAATGATACTTCCATTGAGTGAAGAGTTGGGGCATAAACAGAGGAAAAATTCATCTGATGCCTGGATGACATAAGTAAATGGAGTTTGATAATTTGGTTGTCCACATTGGATGGTAACTCATGCAGCTTATCAGCTTGGTTCTTTCTCATTGCAAAACCAACATCATCATCATCATCATTGTTTAACATTTGTTTTCCATGCTGGCATGGGTTGGATGGTTTGACTGAGGTCTGGAGAGCCAGCAGCTGCATCAGGCTCAAATCCAATCTGGCAACATTTCTACAGCTGGATGCCCTTCCTAATGCCAACCACTCCGAGTGTGTAGTGGGTGCTTTTATATGCCACTGGTACAGGAGCCAATTCTTTCATATTTCCTCTGCTTATTTTCCAAATAAAAAGAAGCTGTTGTTACATTCCATTTCAATTAACTAAACTTCCATTGAAAATTGTTTCTCTGAAAATGCAACAAAAATGATCAGATATTAATTAAATCGGTTGAACGAGTGCTCAAGTGTGCTGGACTTGTCCTCATTCAGTCAGACTCTTGCATTTCAAAGCACATGCATAGATTTACTTTTTCATTATCGTCATTTTTATTACTCTTTTCTTCTATACTTGAATAGGTTAGCCAGGCTCTTTCTAATACAGTGTTCTGCTACTTGTGCTCCACTGTTATCTCCTTTGAGAGATTAAGTTAATCTTCCACCCATGTTTTCATCAATCTTCCTCTTCCACCATTTCTTTCCACATAGATCTTCTTGAATTTCTTTACCAATATGCCATCATCCAATATTGCATGTCTACTACAATTGTTGTTTCTCTTGCTTGCTATAATGGATTCCTTTTATGCCTTGTTTTGGTCCTAATTTATCTGTTCCCTGCTATTTTTCTACACTAGCATTGCACATCTTGTAGATCACACCTGCTTCATTTCTTCCTAAATATCCTACAACATCTGCATTCAATGTCCAAACACACTACTATGTTGCATCACAGTATGTCCACAGGCATTGGTACACTTTGCAGAGGTGACAGCACCCTAAACTTTTCATATCCATTTCTCATTCTAGCTACTATGATTTCAGAACACCTATCTCCACTGTTGATCAGGCTGCCTGAAATTTACAAGGAATGCATTTTACTGGTGCTCTGACAGCTAACTACTCCTATTCATCTGCCATAAATGCCTTTTTCATTGTCAGCCTGCCTTTGATTCTACAACACCTTTTGAGTAATTAATGAATAAATAAACGGCCATGTGAACAAGTGAGGAAGTGAAGAAACACACAAACAAACAACAAAACAGTCACCAATTATACAGTGTTTTATCACCTACTCTAATACCTCTTTCCAAGACATATATTCCAACCTGAGGGAAGGATTAGTGTTATTAATTCTTTGGTCCTCTTTGCTTCAGTTCTCGAAACACTTAATGTAAGAAATCAAGAATTGTGAATTTTGTATACTTATAAAAAATGTAGTTAATGAATTTGTATTGAAGTACTAATGGGAATCACAGTCACTTACATGAGCTGACTAGTGTATATCTGTCATCAAAAGTGTTGGTTATTCATATGTTGTCAAAAGTACTGTGCTATACCCAGAGGAATATTGTATAAGTACCAGTGACTTCACTGTAAATTTGACAATATTTTTACTAATAATTTACACTGCACAATTCATCTGTTAACTTTTCTACAATTCAACCTTGTGGAACATCTCTCATTTATTCTTGCAAAATATAAATTCTCAGATTCACAATCTCTATTTTAAGGCCACTAGTCTGAGTCATGTTCCTTCTTTCTAATTTAAAGGAACAAACAATGGACCCTGACCCTTGTCTTGAAATTGGGTTTAAAGTTTCAATTTAATTGTTAATTAACTTCCAATACAGATACCTTAAAATTCTAGAGGGAAATAAAAGAGACTGTGTGGTGTTGATGCCTTTCCCAGGAACATTAATGATAAACATTATCTGAAAGAGCTGCAGTATAGGATTTCAAGCAGTTACTGATGTGGCTCTCTGTGACCATAATTCTAAAGACTTTAATGGCTTAAGTCCAAACAAGTTGCCATTTAATTCCCTTTACTCAGTGGTTATTAATATTTCAGGATAGCATGCTGATGGAATAACTTTCATTGAAAATAAACTTTATTTTATTTTTTTTTATTACAAAAAAATACTCAGTTCTAAAGCTTTTAGTTGTTTCTTATTTACATAAATTAAAATTATCAATAAACACATAGTATTTCAACTATATCTGATTATATAATTTTTTTAGACAATTTCTAGTAGTTAGAAGCTTTATAGTTTCAAAATTCTCGTCTACACAGGGAAACTTTGATTATGAAGTTAAAGTTAAATAAATGAAGTCATTAAAAAGGGAAATTCAAAATTTTTTTTTTGTTAAGGTTGCCTTTTTTTTCTTCTTAAATTCACATTATTAATTGTAAATTCTTCTTGTTCTGAAATGTAAATTGAAAATTTTACTTGGTTTTTGTGTGTTTTAATTAGTGACTTAAAATATTCACATTTCATTTTTTGGGGAACCTCTGATTAAAGTTAATATTAAATATCATTAGATTACAAAATTATTAAGCTTCAGTGAATTTTTAGCTTCTGATTATTTCAAGATTCATTTCTTTACAGGTATTCCTTTTTATACTTTTTCAGAAAATTTGCTAATTTCCCAGAGACCTTTCATGTGTATAGAAAAAAACAAAAGAATGATAATTAAAATATTGTATATTTAAACATAAAAATAAGTTCATATCTTATTGCAAGCGATTAATATTCATAAGAGAGCATGGGATGTGTCAGAGAGCGCAGATTATGAGATCAATGTAATGATAATATTTAATGAATCTAGTTTATGAGTTCAAATCATGTTATAGTTAACATTAAGGAATATTTCTTTGATTTTGATAAGTTAAGTACCAGTAAAAGTTAGGTTGATTCAATGCAATATATTGATCTCTACAAAAATTAGTATTTTGTTGAAATTAGAAACCACTATTAATTTCCACATTTTTATAAAAATAAAATTGTTTTCTGGTTACATGGGAAGAAAAGATTTGGAGTGAAAGAAATGATAGTATAGAGAGCAGGGTTTCTCAATATTTTTAGCCTTGCATAACCCTTAAAATAAATTACATGTCTCAAGGAACCCCAGCACAAAAAATAATATATAATATACCACACTCATATTTTTTCATTGTAGTTTGCGTGGTAAATGTCGACACGTAAAAGCACCCACTACACTCTCTGAGTGGTTGGCGTTTAGGAAGGGCATCCAGCTGTAGATACTCTGCCAAATGCTGTGCGTGAGAAAATCCAGCAAGCCAAGTGAGATCTAAATCTAAGGCCTCAGCCAGTCCACTTAGACGTACCTTCCTTCATTGGACACTAAACTCCACTTGCGAAGACCTGTTGAGGCAAGTGAAATCGAAATCGAGTTAAATTGGACACTAAACTCCACTTGCGAAGACCTGTTGAGGCAAGTGAAATCAAAATCGAGTTAAATTGGACACGAAACTCAGCTTGCGAAGACTTATTGGGGCAAGTAAAAGCGAATTTGTGATGGCACCTGTGCCCAGCATTCGCCTTTCTGGCATTTGTGCCCGTGGCATGTCTAAGGACTTTCGAGTGAGATCGTTGCCAGTGCCCCTGGACTGGCTCTTGTGCGGGTGGCACATAAAATACACCATTTTGAGCGTGGCCGTTGCCAGTACTGCCTGACTGGCCTTTGTAGGATTTTCGAGCGAGATTGTTGCCAGTGCCCCTGGACTGGCTCTTGTGTGGGTGGCACATAAAATACACCATTTTGAGCCTGGCCGTTGCCAGTACCGCCTGACTGGCCTTTGTACGATTTTTGAGTGAGATCGTTGTAAGTGCCCCTGGACTGGCTCTTGTGCAGGTGGCACATAAAATACACCATCTTGAGCGTGGCCGTTGCCAGTACCGCCTGACTGGCCTTTGTACGATTTTTGAGTGAGATCGTTGTAAGTGCCCCTGGACTGGCTCTTGTGCAGGTG
>NC_068983.1:63326415-63353582 GCF_001194135.2 Octopus bimaculoides | reverse complement strand
TATATATATATATATATATATATATATCGATTATATGTATATACATACTGAGAAGGTGAATCACAATGACCTTTTTGTGTGCACAGTTCATAGCAGACCATGCCTTTCGTTTGCTGGGCTCACATCCCATTAGTGAACCCATGGAAAATGAACCGCCACCAACTATTCAGCCTATATGTCTGTGCACATCTTTCAATGCAATGTATTCGAGAAGGTCTGCAAATCTGATGGAGACTTCAAAAGACATTTTAAGATCCACAAAGATCAGAACTTAACACCATCTCTTGGTAGTCCGAATCAGATATGCAATCTCTGTAAGTGTCTTTTCAAAACATTGTCTGGTTTAAAAAGCCACATCAGATGCCATGATGAATATTAATAATTGGCTTAAGAAAAACTTAATACTTCTTTATCAAATTTATTGGTTATGCTAGGTAAGATTCATACTGCTCATTTATGATACCTCATCATGGAGTTTCATTCACGCGCAAAAAAAAAAGAAAAAAAATCTAAACTTAGACGTAAAAAATAAACATAAGTAACCAATATCATATACCTATAATGCATAAATGTAAATAGAAGAAAGACAGATAATTGTGTATCAATTTATTATTTATTTATCCTTTACTGGCAATGTTGAAAAGACAAACGATAAATCAAGTCAAAATGTACTGTTAACCAATAAATTGTACAAGGAAATATTACTTTCAAAGCCATTTGATAAAGGGAAACATGCTTCCCTAATGTGAAACCTGTGCCTGTCAAATACTTATTTTGAGGTCAAACTTTAGATAAACACACACGGATTTCATTTTCAATGGTTGTTATATTTTTTTGATAACATAATAGGTTAGATAGGAATGTGCATGTATAGTAATATTATGATCATGAAATTAGCATTAACATATCTCACTCTTTCTTGAGGAACCCATAGGGACTTTTTGCAGAACCCAGGTTAAGAAACGCTGGTATAGAGTGTTCATGTGTTGATTATCATCATAATATTCATCAATAAATGTGTTTGATGCTAAACATGTTGGCCTATTTTATGAAGGTTATTTTAATTTTCAAAATCTAATCAATCTTACAGTAATCAAAATGGAACCACACAGGTTACGTGTGTGTGTGTGTGTGTGTGTGTGTGTGTGTCTGTGTGTGTGTGTGCGTGTCTGTGTCTGTGCGTGTGTGAGTGTGCGTGTTAGGGATACAATTTTTTTTTCTTTGCAGAGTTTAAGCCAGTTACTAACAAAGTGGCAAGGCACTTTTGTTTAAGTCAAGACAACTCTTGGGGTTCGTGGATATCTGAATTGGTTAGTGAGTGCATATGGGTATGTATGCATGTGTGTGTGGGTCAACTTGCTCTCATATACTATGGATGCTATATTACTGTTTGTGTGTGTAAATGTGTGTATATTTTGTATGTATTTAAGGCTGTGAGCCTATATTCAGTCCAAGAACCTCAAATGGAGAATCCTTGGAATGTTTTACAAAATTTCATTGTACTTGATTGTATTTGGAGAATGTGAATCAGTTTGGATTGTTCATGGTGGAGAGGAAGCTCTTCTAGGTTCCTCACAGGCAAAGAACTATAGGTATAAGATTTTCTGGGTAGGGAACACTGACAGGGTTGGCAGTGTGGGTATACTCCTTGCAGAGAAATGGGTTGATAAGGTAATCAAAGTATACTTAAGCTTAGATTAGGGCTGCAACATGATTAGCAACCATTATCTTAGCTACCTGATGAACAGAAAGATCGATTTTATGACACTGTCTTGCAAACTATCTCATTGGCAAATGACAAGAGACATTCTCTTTGTGGCTGGCAACTTCAACGGGCACATTGGACGACAATTGTGAAACCCTAACAGTGGAGGGAAACTGTGAAAGAGATAAACCCAGGAAGACCTGGGATGAGGTGGTGAAGTATGGCTTTCAAATGTTGAGCCTCACAGAGACAATGATAAGTGACCGAGACCTTTGGAGATATGCTGTGCTTGAAAAGACCTGACTAGTCAAGTGAGCTCATATCCACAACCAATGCCAGTGTCACATAACGGGCCTGTTTAAAAGTACCCTTTAATCATCGGGCAATATGCTGTACTTGAGAAGACCTCTTGAGTCAAGTGAAATCGTTGTCGTGGCCAATACCAGTGCCACCTGACTGGCACCCATGCCTGTGGCATGTAAAAAGCACCCACTACACTCTCAAAGTGGTTGGCATTAGGAAGGGTATCCAGCCGTAGAAACCTTGCCAGAACAGATTGGAGCCTGGCGCAGCCTCCTGACTTGCCAGTCCTCCTCAGTCAAACTGTCCAACACATGCCAGCATGGAAAATGGACGTTAAAAGATGTTGTTGATGATGATGATGATGATGATATTGATACACACACACACTCATCTCATATACATATATTTGTTCAGACTCTTACTTCCCTACCTGACTGAATCCTAAACAACATTCCCACATAAAAATCAAAATAATACTCACATACTTTTCTATCAATACACACTCTTCAAACACATATGTTCTTCCTATCCTCCTCTGTCCCACAACAAAATACTTCCCCTGTCTACTTAAGTCATACCTAATAACTATTACATTGCTCCATTTACCTAAAAGAACATCTGTCAAGAACCAGTTAGCTCCAAAAAAGAATCAAAGTAAATCACTTTCCAATGAAGGCGAGTAAGCTGAAACATCAAAGTCATATTGATGTTTTCCTAATAAAAAGTAATAAATATGTAGTATGATAAAAAGTATTGAGTAATCATTTAGTTTAATATTAATCTGCTTTTATATACAGTTTTATATATCTATATTTGTGTGTGTGCGTGCAGGGGTGGGGGGAAGAGAAAGGGAGAGGCTTCTGCATAGTTTCTGTCTGCCAAATTCCAGTCAAATTATTTCTCAAATGGTACATAACACCAAGTTGAATTGAACCAGAAACCATGTGGTTGTGAAATGAAGTTTTCCACCATGAATTTGATGACCAGCACCCATGCCAGTAGAGCGCTAACAGCACCATTCGAGCGGGATCACTGCGAAAGCAGCGGTCTCGCTCCCATGCTGGTGGCACGTAAAAAGTACCATTTGAGCGCGATCGTTTCCAGCTTCACCTTACTGGCACTTGTGCCAGTGGCATGTGAACAGAACAGTGGAGTGACTCCTGTGCAGGTGGCACGTAAAAAAACACCATTTGAGCGTGGCCATTGCCAGTGCTGCCTGACTGGCCCTTGTGTTGGTGGCACGTAAAAAGCACCCACTACACTCTTGGAGTGGTTGGCGTTAGGAAGGGCATCCAGCTGTAGAAACTCTGCCAGATCAGATTGGAGTCTGGTGTAACCATCTAGTTTGCCAGTCCCCAGTCAAATCGTCCAACCCATGCTAGCATGGAAAGCAGACATATAATGACGATGATGATGCATGCCATCCAGATACACTCACACTCACTCACATATAGTATATATACATTTATGTAACTGCTGTTGATATATTGTTCTGTTGACTTAGGATAGTCAGAAAAACTTTGAATCCAGAAAGTTAATGCAGATTGAATCTCTTAGTTTCCTTTTATGCATTTTACTATTAATGAATTATTAATTCATGTTTTGGACTTAAGATTGAACTCACATTAATCAGGCCATTATATTTCCATTGCTCTAAGAGATTTAATTTAACCAAATGATAGGATATTCTTTCTACATGTGCATATTGGGCTCTTATTAGAATCTGTTTTATAAAGATTTAAAATCTACTGATATTATAGATAGCTAAAAGTTTATGAACAAAGTCAAAGAAAATGAACTGTAGTTTGAATATACAAAAAAAAAATCACTTCCATGGAATGGAATATATCTGTGTGCTAAGGTTGAGAGAGAATTCAAGCGTTTCAGAAGAGTTTTCTCAAAGAAGAAATAAATGTATTTGAAAGGATATAGATTCAGTGTTTCTCCTTTCTTTACCTTATTATCTCTTGGTATGAGGCATGACAACACCCATCACTTTCAAAGCCCTCTAAGACTAGTGAAACTGATGTAGTTAATGTTCAGTTTTGTGTAGGTTATGTTAGGAAAAATATGCACAAAGACTGGGGACTTTACAGCTCTACAATTCTAGGATCTACAACTGATCAAGGTTGAAATATTCTCTTGTCCTAAAGAGGAATATTTTGTTTTCAAAACTATACAGTTGTTGCTATGACTGATTATCAAAGACTCTGTGACCTAGTGTTTGTAATAAAGTTTTAAGGTTTTTAATTGTGTTGTTCATGTCTGCTGATTTTTTTTTTTTTATGTGTAAAGATTTGTCTTGGTACTGTTGAAAATGTTTGTTTTCTTGGTCTAAAAATGAATGTTGTCCAGGTGGTGAAAGTTTGAAAGACAAAGCAACATGAGAAACAGAAGAGGGCAAAAATAATCAAAGGCAAAATAAAGTTAAACCCATTAAAAGAAATATAGGGTACAGAACTGCTTATTGTTGCGTGCATAAATGTTGCAGTCATTATCATCATCATCATCATCATCATCATCATCATCATCATTATCATCTTTAATGCTCATTTTCCATGCTGGCATGGATTGGATTGTTTAACAGGAGCTGGCTAACTCGCGGACTGTGCCAAGCTACAATGTCTACTTTGGCATGGTTTTTATGGCTGGATGCTTTTTGCATACATATCATGATCATGATTATCATCATCATCAAGTAAAATCTGCTTTCTATGTTAGCATGGAGTCAACAGGTTGTCACAGTCCCAGTCAGTTCTAATACAGAATTTCTACCCTCTTGTCTGGCTCAAAGAGTATGTCTCACTTCCTATCTCTAGCCACTTTACAGATTGCACAGGGTATACTTTATTGTGACACAAGTATTGAAGCAGTCATCATGTACTCAACAAGACTAAAAATTATCTTCATTCAATTGCCAGCATCTTTAGAGAGTGTACTGAATGAATTTAATTTTAGTACCAGCTTAATGAGGTTGTCTTGTACCTTATAAAATTGAAGTCCTTAGTACACATTCATGAGTATATTCACTCAAAGCATAGACGGAGAAGCTGAATAGAAAAAAATTGATGGAGAATGCAAAACTCTGATGGGGAAAAACATAGTGATAGAAGGTGAGAGTACAGTAGAGGGAAAATACAAGTGGTAGATACTAGCTGAGAGGGACAATGGTAAGATTAAGTGATGGAACAGTGTATTAAGTACAAATTCAATGCAGATAGGTCTAACAGCATTCTTCATTATTGTAAGACAGATAATAAATGCCAAAGAGATGGTTGTGTGGAAAAGGAACAATATATCCTTAGTTACACAGGCAGATGATACAGTGAATAGGAGAGATCTGCTGCCATCCATAGTTATGCCAGCAACGTCATTGATGAGGTTGGGAATGACAACAAAAGGACTCTGAGGAAACTTGCTGATTTACTGATAGACTGAATGATTAATCAAACAATTGATTAAGTAATTGGTCAAATACTTAATGGTTGACTAATAATAATAAAAGAAGTGAAATTGAACCAGTACATGTTTATTGTTGGCATAAAGACCCTCCTCTTATACAACAAAATGTACTGAGTGCCTTTCAGTTAACATTTGAGAGAGGTCATGTAAAGAAGTAAAGTTTTAGTATGATGGGTCTCGTTGATGAAAAGTAGCAATTTAAATAACTCTGTTCTACAGATAACAGGTTGAATCTTTAACAACATGGGAAAATTTGCATTTTATGAGTCAAACTTCCTGTTTTAAAGTGATAAAATTTTAAATCCTCCATCAAAATTTCATGTTAATCTATGTTCCAAACACCAATGTCATAATGATGAAGTTATTTTGCAGAATTCTTTATTATTTTGAAACTTCACTAGAACAGAAGCAGTGTATTTCAACAGAACTATGGTAACAAAAGGGTTAAAATGTTGATGATAATGATGGGCATTAGAGAAGCAGAAATGATTGAACACTACAAAGTGTTTCAATTTTTCATGTCCTTTCTGCATGCTTTGTGTTCAGATCCCAATACAGTTGACTTTGCCTTTTATCCTTCAGAGTGAGTGAGAAAGAAAGAAATAGAATGATGGGATAAATAACCTTATAATCATAAACTCTTCTTAAGGGCTTGTGTTGCTTGGCATACTCTGTTGCTTTCCTCGTGTTCTGTGGCTGAACATAGATACCACTCCCACTTTAAGACTGAATTATCAGAAACAGGAAAGTTACAGTGGTTTTAAAGAATAATGTAAACTCTTGTGCAAGCAATTCCAGCGATCAGCAATTCATTTGCAAATATCAGAGGTCTGCAAACATAACCAAACTCATGTTAATTTAGAGAAGTGAATTTGAAACAAATGTGCACACACATGTGCGCATGCATGCACACGTGCGTATGCATGCACACATGTGCACACACACATACATGCGTGCGCACACACACATACACACGTGTGCACACACACACACAGGCATGCGCACACAAGCATGCGTGCACATGCGCATGTGTGTGTGTATTTCTCTCCTTGCTTTAAGTAAAATATCTAAGTATTGTTTCATAAAATACAAATCAAAGGAAATAATTTACATTGTAAATTTTTAACTTCTCCTCTAGAGTCCTTTAATAGCCAATATTTATGTAGCCATTATAGAATATTTTTTCTTATTAAACCGTGTAAAAGCAATTGCTCTCAAGTGATCAATTATTGTAATTTTGGACCCTATTTTACAATTTTCTTTTTTTTGTTTTGTAGAAATGTTTCTCGTTCATATTGCCTGTTTATAAACTGATTTCTTTACAATGAAATATTATGGTAAATCAACAGAATAATTAATTCCAAAGGAGCACTAGTTTTGGCATTATTCCCTTAACTATTGTCAATGTGTAATATAAATAATAATAATAATAACAACAACAACAACAATAATAAAACATATTGTCCAAATATTTCAAAATTTATGTCTTGTTTGTTTGTTGGGTAAATATATTGGATAATATATCACATAGAAAGTTGAGTGAAGTTGATACGCTTGTTTTGCTTTGTTTTGTCATAGATTAGGTTCTTTGTAGATTGCTTTATAAATAAGAATTATACAGTTATAACAAGAAAAGTCGGTATCTATAAAAATATTCTAAGTTAGAGTTATCTCCTGTTGTCTATGTAATAGATTCTAAACAATTATGACCACTCATAAAATTTGGCAAGGTAAACAAGAGTACATTTGGACCCTAGAAGGAGGAGTCTCTTTAAATTCAAAGAGGTTGTCATGTGGTTGGTTTTAGGAAGGGCATCCAGCCATAAAAACCCTGCCAAAACAGACACAGTTTGGTGCAGGCTCCTGCCTGGCCAACTCCTGTCAAACCATCCAATCCGTACCAGTATGGAAGGGAGACGTTAAATGACGATGGTGATGATAGAGAAGGCTCAGTAAATAGTCATGGTTTCCTTTTTGTCTCTTTAGGCTGTCAACCAATGTATCAGCTGAACTACACTCTTGTAGGCTTTATATCCAATTTGTTTCTTTTTTCCAATGGTTGAGTATGATTTGAGGGAGATTTGGCTACTAAGTCTAGCATGCTAAACAGTTATACAGAAAATCTCTAATTAGCTCAATGATTAATGGATCGCTGCTGTAGAAAGCAGCACATCAGGTTCTAGTTACCCTTATACTGGGGACTTGGTTCATTAAAGGCATCCAAGGACTATGTAGTGCAGATAAACTGAGGGACAGATTAGGTCCACCACCAAAATTTTCATGCACTTTCTATCTATGTATTATTTTTTTCCTTTCAAATCTTTGGTCAACATGAGACTACAATACTAGCCAAAGTTGCTATGCATTGATATCAACCTTAGGAATGTGGATGCAAAGTGAACTGGCATTAAGAGTTAAAGTGTGTGTGTGTGTGTGTGCATGTATGCACTTGTGTGTGTGTGTGCACGTGCATGCATGCATGCATTTGTGGCTTGTATGTTCTATTTTTGACTTTATTTCTCCAGTTGGATGCTTTTCTTAACATCAATTAGTTTAAGTATATATACTTGATGCAATTTATCCTGCTACCAGTACAAAGGAAATTAACATGTCCTTGACAAAACAAATTTGAAGGCTTCACTCAACATTGCATAATCTCTACTTATATGTGAACTACTTTATAGAGCAGATGGGTGCATTTTATGAAAGTACCACCATTAGTGAAGTTGCTTTGTAACCCTCAAGGAGCACAAGATTTGCTACTCTATGTGGCATAGAATAACTAGTAAATGGTATAAAATGACTACGCATGTTTCGTGGCTATTTTTTCGAATAAATTACGAGTGACTCTATTTTTGAATAGATTTAACTAGATTGATTTGATTATTAACAGAATTATTAATTGAATTGGTTATCTATTTGAAAATATAGCCACGAAACGTGCGTAATCATTTTATACCATTTACTAGCTATTCCTCTTGTATTTTATTGATTTTTTGAGTAAGGTTTTTGTGATATATTTGTTTTCCGGAGGGTGTGAGTTGAGTTCTTCTTTATTGAATTATTTAATAGTGGTTTTCCTTTAAATTATATATATATATATATATATGTGCGTGTGTGTGTGTGTGTGTGTGTGTCTTTTTTATCTCTTTTACTTGTTTCAGTCATTTGACTGTGGCCATGCTGGAGCACTGCCTTTAGTCGAGCAAATCAACTCCAGGATTTATTCTTTGGAAGTCTAGTACTTATTCTATCGGTCTCTTTTGCCGAACCGCTAAATTACGTGGACGTATAAACACCAGCATCGGTTGTCAAGTGATGTTGGGGGGATAAACACAGACACAAACATACACACATACATATATATACGACGGGCTTCTTTTCAGTTTCCTTTACCACTCACAAGCTTTGGTCGGCCTGAGGCTATAGCAGAAGACACTTGCCCAAGGTGCCATGCAGTGGGACTGAACCCAGAACCATGTGGTTGGTAAGCAAGCTACTTACCACACAGTGACTCCTACGCCTGTTTGTGTGTGTGTATATATATATATATATATATATATATATATATATATATATATATATATATGTATGTATTGTGTATAATGATATATATTTAGCAATTGCAGTGTAGAAGACAGAAGTTAGCTATTAAAAAACAAACTGTCAACTTCATTTAAACGTTTATTTGTAATATTCTGTCAACATTTTTATTGCTAGAAACTGCAACATGTTCACTGATAAAAATTTTTGCTGCAGCTCATATTTATATGCATATATATATATATATATATATATCATAAATAGTATATATATGTATGTGTGTGTTTGTATGTATGCACACTCATACTGAAGCAAATGCACATAGACATGCTTCTGCATGTGCCAACATGGAGAAGAACTTTTGCTGTCATTCACTGGATATGAAAGGCTAATATTCATGAAATAAAAGCTGAGTCAGTGGTTTAATGTTGAATATGTCATGAAATATATATAGGAAATATAATAGCCCAGGTATGATTTGGGAGGTGAATGGTTAGTGCATCATCATCATCATCATCATCATCATCATCATCAACATCATCATCATCACCATCATCATCATCATTTTAATGTTTGCTTTTCCATGCTTGCATGTGTTGGACAGAATTTGTTGAGGCAAATTTTCTCCAGACAAATGCCCTACCTGCATGCTGGAGAAAACAGAATAATGTGTGATGTTAGTGGTAAGTGCTTACAAAGAGGGAAACTGAAGAGGAAGAAGTGAAGGGATCAATTCTCAGGTATAGAGGCTAGAGTCAGAGTTAATTTTCTCAGATAGTTTGCTAGACAAATGAGTATTGTAAATTCTCACTTTCTTCATAGAAAACTAAGTAAGTTACTTTGTTGATATCTCATTTCATTTATACTATATGCTTTATGCTAATGAGGAAAACACTGTGCATTAAATGAACTTGTTAGAATAGAACTTTTTGCAATGATGATGACGATGATAATAAAACAACATCGATGATAACAATACTACTGCTGTTGATGTAGGACAATCTTATTCAGATCCTGCCAGCATGAAACAAGACTCTGAAGTGATGATGATTATCTTCATGCATGTAGGGGTGGGAGGGGGGGGGCAGCAATAATGGTTCTGCCACTGCTTCCAATGATGATATCTTAGATATTATCTTTGTATCTTTATGTTTAAGAACTATATTGCCAAATAATTTGATAATTTTTTACTAAAGTATGGGGAACTTTTCAGGAAGAAAAGTTGTTAATACTTTTCTTTATCCCCTTATGTTACCTAAAAATATACAAAAATTCATAATATTTATCCAAATAAATGCAAATCTATTCATCTCAGTATAAATCTTCTACTATTCCTCAGGTTATTGTAATTTCCATATGATTAAATTGTATTTATTTGTGAAAGACATGTCTAGCTTGAGTAGAGATTTGTATACTTTTCTCTTTCAAATCTCTGTGATGATTGTTATCTTGAACTTATTTCAGACATCTTATTTGTTTTGATTTAAATTGCAAATGCTTGCTGTCACTGTTGGTGTTGCTGTTGCTGTTGTTATTAATATATAAAGTAATGTTTGATTTACTAAACCAAAAGATGCCAAAAGATATTTTTATTTCTTTGATTAGGTATTTTGTATATTTTCCATGTGAATGGAGGTTAAATTAGGTATGTGATCATAATGTTTGCTTCTCAACCACATGGTTTCAGACTCAGTCCCACTGTGTGGCATTTTGGACAAGTGTCTTCTACAATATAATATAATTTGTGTATACATGTGTGTGTATGTATATGTGTGTGGTTATGCACCTGTGTGAGTGTGTTTATGTCTCCTTGTCTTGATATCACATGAAAGTCATAAAGAAGCATCACTGTCATACAAGCAATGTCCATAATTTGCAATCTTTGTGAACACATGTCTGGCTATGGGGAAATATTACCATACTTAGAAATAGGTGAGTGTTAGTGATATGAACGTCATACAGCCTAAGAAAATCTACCTTAACAAATTCCATTTGACCTATGGCAAGCATGGAAAAGTTGGTGTTAAAACAAGAATGATATTTACCGAGATATCTGCTATTTCTGTTGGTAACAAAACCATAGATAGTGTGCATAGACTGAATATAACACTTACAGAAAAATATATTTAGCATAAGTTATTAGATGTGTAAGATTATGTGATTGAATAGCTTTATCTGAAGTAGAATGAGAAAGCACCCTGATATCAAATATATTAAACTATGTATACAAGAGTGATAACCACTCTATTATGGACAATTGCAAAATGGTTGAATGGGTAAGGTATTGGACTATTTGTCCTTAGATTGCAAGTTTAAAGGCTTTTTTTTTTTTAACTCCAAGTTACATCTCTGATTGAGAAGATTTATGGTCAACAGTATGACTATCCCTTCACCTTATAAGTATCCTGAACTGAATAATCTAATGTAATATATTCTTACCCTGTTTTAAGATGGTTGAATGTAATTTGAGGAAATTTGGTTACAATTTTAAATAGGTCATCTAAATGTTTACAGGTCCTTTGGCTCAGAGATTATAATATAGAAGTAAATAAGCTAAGGTGTCAGCAAAGGAATTTTTTTGCTATTTTTTGTGTAAAAAATAATATATTACATTACCTCAGTTCATCATTTTGTCAACCAATAGGTACCATGTTACATTGACTTTGAAAAAGAGGACAAAAAGAATATGTATTTCAAAGGAGCTGAAGAATGATTATTTTTTGTCTTTGATGTGAATTTAGAAATTGTGAGAATGCAACACTGTCTTAGAAGATGTTGAGTCAGGTTTGAACTATTTTCTGAGAAAGTGAGAAAGCATTGCACTACTTGTTCAGAAAAATAGGCTGCAGTAATCCACTCTAGATAATTTCCATAAAAAAATGATCAAAGAACCTTCTACTTCTGCTTTTTCTTCTATAATACATGTAACAGACTGTTCTCTTGTAGAAAAAATAGATCTCAGAAATTTAGAAATTACTTCTCTTTTTATCAACAGTCTTTTTTCTCCTCTGCCACCTTGCTATCTTTGAATTTGACTGAACAGCCTGCCAAACTCAAGTGAGAAATTGTGTAATTTTTAAAATTGCTAATTTATAATTTTTTCATTCACCAAACTTTGCCTATTTTTCTTTCTTTAAAGTTAATCATTTGTGCATATGCATGTGTTGAAATATATGTAAGCTGTTAATTATATGTATCAAACCAAAAGTAAATCTAATGATATATCACTAGGAATGAAACTGACCATGGATTTAATTAGTGATTAATTAATTATTTTAAAAAATTTAATTGTATTTTTCATTTTACACATTATTGTTATTTATGAAGTAGAATAATACCAGTTTGTTTCATAAATATTTATCTCAGTATCCATTAGCTTTTATATCTTCAGGAGAGGGAGAGAGAGAGAAAAAGAGATCTATAGAATGATATGGATTTCTTATTTATTATTTTTTTCATTCTGTTCATTAATACCTCCAGCGCTACTGAGATTGCCATGCAGCTTGCAAAACTATGAACCCCAAGGGAGGGTGGAATCAGCTTTATGTTAAGGGATGAAGAGTTAAAGTAAGAGAGGTGGTGGTGGTGGGGTACAGAGGTAATTTTTGTAGAAGAGCTACATGGTTACTCACATTTACTAGGAGAGTGAATGATCAATAAGAGTTGCCAAAAGATAGTGGAAATAAGGTGTCCAAGTGAGTGGAAGTGGGTAGGTGGGGTATTGCATGATTCTATGAGAAGTAGATGAGGGGATGGAGAGGCAGTCTCTGTAAAAAATCAGGTCAAATTAAAGAGTGATGACTGATGAGCCATGAGTTGGGGAAGAGAGAAGAATGCATAAGAGTGCAGGTGGGGTGGGGAGTAGCAGGATAGTAATGATACTGTTGATTGTGGAGGAGAGGATACGAAAAAGAAAGGACAAAATGGGGTAGGCTGCAAGAGTGTCACTGGGGAGAGGTAAATGTTGTGCATATGAAAGGTAGTTTGGTTCGGGGGGGGGGGGGTGCTTCAACATAAGGTGTGCACTTCTAGAACTCAGTTTTGGCAGGTCTTCTAGAGAACCTCATATCGCCAGATATTTCAGTCTTTTGTTATCTCCTCTGTAAGGCTCAACGTCTTGAGATAAATCCTCACCACTTCATCCCACACCTTCCTGGTCCCTACCTTTCCACCTGTTCCATCAATTTTAATCAGTTGGCACTTTTTTAATATAATATTTCTCATCCATACACTTCACATGACTTAACCATTACTGTCTTCTCTCTTACATGCTACATCTGATTCATCTTATGTTTAATTTTTCTCCCAACATATTTGCGCATTCTATATACACACTGGTGTTGCACATGTATCTGAGCATACTAGCTACATTCCTCTCAAGTTCTTGCAAGTTCTCTGCACTGAGGGCCCATGTCTTACATTTTATTTTTTAAAGGGCTCTTTGGAGTGTAAACTTTTGTACTTGGTTATGGTTTTGGAATGAATTGTCCCTAAATACACATTTTATTTGACGTAACATTTCTGTCATAATTAACGATGTTCTGGAACAAGTTAGATGCATTGCCAAAACAACTGACAGTATTTAAAAACATTTATTTCATCACTTTGGTATCTGAATCCATCTCACTAATTCATGTTTTGAAATAATATTGCAAGAACAACTTTAGATATGGTTCCCACACTATACACATTATGAAACCTCTTGCTATATTTCTCTCAACAAAATCACTGATTCAGTTCTGGAATGATCATGAACAGCTTCTGGAATGATCATGAACAGTTTCATCATTACTCCTATTCACTCACATTACTTCATTAATCTGTTATCTGCTAAATTTCCACTACTTCAAGAGTCCTAACCATGTTATTGTTGTGGTTTAGCTTCAGTCTCAATCGTGATGAAACAAACCTGTGGTGAAAGGCATCCACATTGTGCTCATTTTTATCCTTTTATGGGTGTGTAGGACTATATCATTTAATCTCCTGTCCTTATTTAAGACTATAGGATGTGCTTTTTAGAGTGGTTTTGCTGCTATTTCTTGCAGTTAAAGTGACCCACATTGTGGCTCCATCATTAGTTCAGTGACCTGGTCCCTGGTGTTTGGTATGTGTGAACTTGTTAAAAGTTTCCTGTGTCACTGTGTAGAAAAGATGTTTGTATCTATTACGTATGATGTTAGTGTAGATGTCTGTAGTTGTGTGATGTGCATTGAGCAAGGTTTTTAGTGTAAGAGATACTTTTGTGGTTGTGTGAGGCTTACCATGTAAGCTGGATGTCAGTGTATGAGGTGTGTTTGTGGTTCTATGGCACAATGTTTGTTTAAAACATGAGTTTGAGTTGAAGATACTAAATCAGTGACTTTAAAATAATATGTACAAACTTTGTTATGGCTTTGTTTCATTTTATTTTTCTTTAATTTGTAATAACGTCCATTCTATTTCATATGAAAGAGCTAGTATTTTAAATATTTCTACAATAGCTAAAGTTTTGGTTAAAAGAGTCGCCCTCACCATTTTTTCTAGCAATCAATTGACATTAATGCCATATATAATGGGCTTACATTTCTAAACTCATGCTTAAATGTCATTAAATGAACATTTGATCAGTATATATACTGGCCAATGGGTACATTAACACAAATGTCCAAAACGGGAATTCCAAGCTACTCTGGATGCTTGGAGCATACATCAGCAATCAACCACATCATTAAGGAGGTAAGTGGAATAGAAATATACGGTAGTATGGTTAGATCTTGCCAAAGCTTACTCAAGTGTGCTCCACTAGCTAATCTAAAGTGCACTGGTATACTACCAAATACCAACAGTAGCAGTCAAGTTATCAATGTCACATATAAATTTACTGAAGATTAGATTCTCGGTAGATTCACTGTGGGAAATTTCCCCACCAGGTGGGAGAGCCTGGAAAAGGGCATTGTAACAGGTTGCTCAATATTTGTAGTACTTTTGGGTGGTCACAAACCTATTGCTAGAACTGAGGAAGATCACTGTGCAAAAGTGGTTGAGCTTGTCCACCAAAGACAGTGGGACCAGACACTTAAGTGCCCACTGTCCTGGAGGAAATTCTGAAGCTGACCAGGGAAAATCATCGTGTCTTCTGTGTGCCATCACTGATCTCTTACCAAGACCATATAACCTTAAAAAATGACAAAAGACAGAAGACCCATAGTGTGGAGCTACTCTTTGCACCTTGAATCACACTTTAACTGGATACCCAAGAGCATCAGGAAAAGGCTGATACAAAAGGAGACATTATAAAAACTCCTTTTGTAAATCCAAATGGATGGACTTGCAGAGAGTTGAAGCTGATAAACAGTAGCTATCACTACTCAAGTGTATCAAATTCTTAAGGAAAGTGACAAGGCTTGTAAAGTGAAAGCAATTGCTGGTGACCTATTTTCTACTAGAGGATGCAAGTGATCCTGAAGGGTAGACTTGTCTTCCCAGAAGAGGGAGCAGTAATGTTGTTCTGATCAAACATGTTCTTGCTATTCATGAGTGCAAAAAGAACAATTGTGGGAAGAGAGACTTGACATTTCTCACCAACTGAAAGAAAACTTGTTGGATGCGGTACCTTTCAAAGTATTGCACATTGATTCATTCCCAATTAAATTTGGCTGCCACAGCTTTCCAGCATAATTAGCATGCTATTTCCAGCAGAAGATTGGTTTGCAATGCAAAGTGATGAAGAAAACCACCAAGAAGATAGGCATGGCAGCAGAAACCAGTTCAAGGTGTTTGTGGTTGACAAGAAAATGCAACCAAAAGATAGTTCAGTCCTCACTGCCTTGCTGAGGCAAAGCTATCAGGCTCAGAAGCAAAATGCCTGTGACCCTCAGTTATCTGTTGATGATATGAAAGGGTTTCTAATAACTTTAGTTACCACCAGAAGAAGAGCTTGCAATATTTCTTTTTAACCCCTGTAGTTTCTGTGTAGGAAAGCATCTCTGATGTATATTTCACTTGATAATCATTGTTGTGAAATAAATAAAACATGATTAATTCGTAGACAAAAATCCACTTTATTTCATATTGGTTACTAATTTCATTCAAGTGTTTGTGTCTCTGGAGAATTGAATGTTTGTTTTGCTGCCTGTTTGATGCTTACCAATAAGATAATTGAATTTCTCACAGGCTATATCACCTCTGTGTTCTAATCTTTTTAAAATTCATGTCCTGTGTTTTGGTGTAACATCAACTTTTTGTTACATCTGTTTTTTTAAGAAGTATGGTTTCTGACATTCTTTATATACTATTTTCAAACAACTGGAAAAAAACATGAAATTCAAGAAACAAATAATATATTTGAACTAGATTTATGTCAAGATTGTAATATAATTTATCAAAATAGTCATCTAATTTACATAACTTTATTGTATTTTGAAATGCCGTTAGTTGTGTCAATCAGTTGATATATTTTTTTCTTCAAAAATATTTACTGATCATTAAAATTAGACTTGCTAATGGAGTGCATTATAGAGTTTCTTGCTTTCTCATTATAATTGCAAATATCTTTTTTATTATTCTTTTCATCTGAATATCATGAAAATTATTAAATTATTAATACTACATAAGACATATTTTGATTAAGATGAATATATAGTAGCAAAGATGTTTACATGCCTATTATTGATATAGTGTATTCATATTCTTTTTACAATAATAATTTTGTAATTTAACTTCTTCAATAATAGCAAATTCAGTTGTGCTGATAATAAATTCTTTGTTCTCCATTTCTAATAATTCAAATTCTGCAAGTTTATGTCAAAATTTGTATTTTTTTTTCACTGGTGTCAGCCATTAGGTTGTGATAAGTGTGGAGAACAATCTTCAAGGGATTTTAACCAATCACATCAACTCTAGTATTTATTTTAGTAAAGCATTTGTTTTAACAATATCTAATTATGAAATGGCTCATTTACCTTTCCATGTTAAGAGCTATAACTGAATGCAGCATTATATACAAACATAGACATAGATACATATAGATTCCATCAGCTCAAAGCATTAGTCATCCTGAAGCTACAGTTGAAAACATGCTCAGAGTGCTGTGGAGTGAGATCAAAAGAAGAACCTCATGGTTGTGAAGCACTTAACAACATGGTTGCACTTGTACTTGTACTATACCATTAACATTGTTTTTCATGCGTCGAGTTAACATACTTTTTGCTGGATGTAACATGTTCTAACTGCTACAATGTTCATATTAAAAGGTACTGAAATGGTTACTATTAGTTTGTATGGTTAGCCAGAGAACCAAATGATTTTAGAAGTGGATAAAAGGGAAGTTGGTACATACATCTTGTATATACATCATGTTCTGAAATGCCCAGGAGGCTCTCTAGAAGTAGAAGATAGTTTTTGTTATTCAGGTGATCTAATAAGCAGTGAAGGAGGATGCTCTGAATGTATGGTTGCTAGAATACTAATTGGCTGGGAAAAGTTCAGAGAAATTTTACCTCTGTTGGTTACAAGAAGCCTCTCTCTCAGAATGAAAGGCAGATTGTATGATGCCTATGTATGAACAGCAATGCTATATGGCTGTGAATGAAAAAGACATGCAAGACTTGAAAGAAATCAAGCAAGTATGCTCTAATAGATGTGCAATGTCAGTGTGCATGTACAAAGAGAAAAATTAAGTATAAGAGGCATTCAATGTGATGTACAGGAGAGAAGACTGCACTGGTAGGATCATGTGATGTAAATGAATGAGGACAGCTGTATAAAGAATTATCAATCGCCAAATGTGGAAGGAACATATAGAAGAGATAGACCTAGGTAGACATGGGACGAAGTGGTAAAGACTGACCTCAAGATGTTGACGCTCACAGACACAACAAGGGACTAAGATGAATGGCATTATACTGTGCTTAAGAAGCCCTGTCCATCTCAGGAGAATTGAGGCTCTGTAAAGCCTTCTTCCAGAAATCATCCCCTGACACCTACTCTTCCATCAATCTCCTGCAATACACTATTTTCTCCACTTCCCCTACACTGAACTGTTATCCCCTGCTTCAAACTCATTCCTTATCTCTTGTCATTTGACACACTGTTTTCACTCAACCCACTTCCTCTTGTTTCATATTCACATTGTACCTGGACCTCACATCTCTTTCTTTCTTGCTTTCTTTCTCTTTCTCAATTTCCAGGTGGGCAAGCCACATATTCACCTCTTCAGAAAGACACCTGCTCCTCTCCTTCTATCATCGTTTCTTATTCCTCCAGTCTATACCCTGCTTAGTTGAAGGATCTATCTTGTGGGTACTTGGCAACCTCACCGGTGCTGGTGCCATAGAAAAAGCACCAAGTGCACTCAATTAAGTGGTTGGTGTTATAAAGAGCATCCAGCTGTAGAAAGTATGTCAGAGCAGACATAGAACCTAGTAGAGCCCTCTAGCTCATCTGTTCTTGTCAAATCATCCAACCCATACCATCATGGAAAAAGGGACATTAAATGATGATGATGATGTGTACGTCTGTGTGTGTTTTTCTTTTATTTCTTTTATTTGTTTCAGCCATACAATGTCAGTCATGCTGAAGAACCACTGTGATATTGTACTTTTTCCACAGTTTTCTTACTTTCCTGATTTCTTCAGGATGGTGGGATTTCATAACACCACTCCTGCATGTACTTTTACCCTCGTTGACTAGTTTGGTGTATGAAGGAGTTTGACACAGTTGTCCTGGTAGAAATTGGCAGTATCATTAGCAGCAAAGAGTGTGACACCAGCAATAGTAGTAAGTGATGTGGTTTGACAAATTAGCATAGATGTGTGAAGTAGTAGTGGGGAAGACCTCTGAACTTTAAAGAAAGTTTAGTAAGAAGGTAAAGTTATTTTGAGAATTTCTTTGTTCAAATAGGATAGGCTGTACTCAGTTGTTCGGTGTGGTAAAATATGTTCTACTTATTTGGTGAATTTCTGTGAGAAATAATTTTAAAAGTTGAACAAGTGTAAGGTATGTGATCCAAAAATTTGATACCTCTGTAATTATTTCTATCTAAGGTATAACCTTTACCTTTGTAGCAGTTGATTATGGTGCTGCTACACTAGTCATTGGGTATGACTCCTTTGTAAACCATTTGATTTACAATATGGGTGACAAGACCATAACCCACACCACCAGATATTTGAAGCGTCTCAGCAATGATTCCGAGTGGACCGAGTGCTTTCCCTGTTTTCATATCCTTAATTGATTTATCTACCAAGGTACTGTCGATTTGAGTAGCTGGTCCCTCAATTGGGTCAATGTTTGGTAGACTCTTGTCCTCCCATTCATCCTCCACATTCAGAAGTCTTTCACAATGGCATTTCCAAGCTTCTTTCTTTGCAGAATCATTAAATTCAAGTGCACCATCATCCATGTGGACACATTTCTCTCACACACTGTCTTGCAATCCAAAATAATTTCAGTTCTCTGGTCCTCTCATTGCTAGACATAGGCAAACTTCTTTTTTGCTTCTCCCTTGGCTAGATATACCTGTCTCCTAGCTTCCCTTCTGGCTGTCTGATACAGTTCCCTGCTACCCCAACTCTTCCAGTCCTTCCAGACCCGTTTCTTTGCTCTAATGGTCCTGTCTACTGCATTGTTCCACCACCACATTACCCTAGGTCTGGTTGGGACTTTGCAACACCCACAGATTTGGTCTGTGGCACTCAGCAAGCTGTCCCACAAGAATTCCCAGTTGTCCTCTATGTCACAAGTTTGTAACTCCTATACATAATGTATGTATGCTTAAGCAGTTACATTGTAGAAGAATCATTTTAGCCATTTAAGAACATACAAATGTTGTTATATTCACTTCTTGTTTACTTCTTGATGTTACTTTCTACTATGAAATGTGAAAAAGTTTCATTGCACTTCTATGACCTGGTCAGTTGGATATGTAACCATTAACTGGGTGATAGAAATTAAGTATCCCATTCAAAAACATTGATATTTTAAGGTTTTAAAGTTCAAAATCAAGTATGTTGTCTCATTAATTGTTCATGTATAAATTATCTGACATAATCTTTTCTTATAGATGATATTCCTATGGTGATAAAGTGTGATGTCCTAACTAGCATCATCAATCCCATTCATATTCCATTCAGAGAACACTATGTGAGTAACTAATTTTCCATATTTATTCTCAGTTTTGTTTCTTTTTTATGATAGTAGGGTGTTAAATAGTCACATAAAATTTGATATGTGCATGAGCTGTTACAGCTGACATGTTACCTGAATAGCATTGTTGTCTATGTGTTTGGTAGAGTAAAGCAAGTAGAATGAGATGTCCTATTTCCTTTACGTTCTGCTGTCTTGCACATAATACACACACACACACACACACACACACATGCTAGTATCAAATAGTGAGAATGTGTATTCAACTCCATATTGTGGGATAAATATTCTTTATTTTGTATCAACAAGGGAACCAATGATTTCATATGACAAGTACCAACATTCCCAAGTGGTTTGCTTGAATAATTGTGGAGATCTCTCCTACATGATACCATTGCTTGCCTTGTTAATTCACAAGTAAAACAATATACATATATATATATGTATATAAAATATACAAGAATAAGGGCAGGGAATCGTCAATTAATAATAGAATTAATAATTAACAATTTTGCCAAGTAGTTCAGTATGAAAAAACCTTTATCGGTAAAACCATTTATCATCATAAATATACAGGGATTAGCATTGAGTTGCTTCTCCAACATACTGAAAATTTTAGAAATAGCAGTCAAAGAACTACTGATTCTAAACTACAAATTTTTCTCTAAACGGATGGCGATATTTATGGCACACATAGAACAAAAAACCAGAGGGAAAAGCGTAAACAGAACAAGTCTTTAGTTAATTGGATACGGAATAGTGAAATTTTCATTCGCTTAACCATGAAACGATTCGTATCCAATTAACTAAAGACTTGTTTTGTTTACGCTTTTCCCTCCGGTTTTTTGTTCTATGTGTGCCATAAATATCGCCATCCGCTTAGAGAAAAATTTGTAGTTTAGAATCAGTAGTTCTTTGACTGCTATTTCTAAAATTTTCAGTATGTTGGAGAAGCAACTCAATGCTAATCCCTGTATATTTATGATATATATATGTATATATAAATTTCTAGCATAAATGCATGCATGCCACAGAGACAAAACACAAGGTGTTTAAATATTCTGATATTAAATACTAACAGAGCAAAAAACCTATTCAATTACTCACAGACCTGACATAAATGTACATGATAGCTTCAACAGTAAAAAAATATAGCATACACAATCCTAAATATCATTGTCATTATCAAAGTTTTCTCCTAATTTCCTTGCTACCCACTCATGAACAAACTACTCATGTGAGTAGTTTGTCCATGACCTACGAAACTAACTTGCAGGTTTCCCAAACTTGGGAGCAGAGAACATCAATATGGTTTTAAATTGTAATATCTTGATCAGAGTACTTCAAAGATTCATAATTTTACTCATAGTTCTACTCACAATACTGTGCTATTATTAACCCATTACCTCCCATAATTCTATTAACTGGAATTTTTTTATGAAACTTTGATTTCTAGCATAAAACAGTCTTAGAAACATGCTGGAATGATCAAAATAACATTTCAAAATAACATCTTAAATAGAGATAAGCGAGATATTGGGTGAAAAATTAGCAAACCTTATTTGAATATCAGAGAAATATACCTAGTAGATATAGCAAAAAGGTTAGATATGTGTAAATACGAAATTTGTAATTTTTAAGTGATCTTATATGAGATCACTGGTAGGTAATGGGTTAACCAGTACAGTATATTGTAAGTTTGTTGGTTAGGCATAGGTATAGTATATCTATAACTACATACTTAATGGCTATTATTTCCTTTGCTTCTGTCATTACATGTTATTTGCTTTTCTTATATATTGTTTCTGTTTTTTTTTCTCCCATCTAACTGATTGCAAAATAAAGTTGTTGCAAGTACTCTATCATAGCAGTTAGAAGGTATAACTCTAAGACCCAGTACATAAAACACAACATATTTATGAATAAATTTTTCATGTGTAAACAAATGCAGTATTTCTGCAAAGAAAGATTCATATTCAATGGAGTGTATGAAGCAAGTTAATATACTATACCTTAATATATTCAAAATTTATTTATCTAAATGCGATGTAATCTTTCCTGTAACTATTTTTTTTTTTGGTGGTGTTGGTGATGTTGTTTTCAAGTAAACAAGACAATAAATCTGTATTGTATTGACACTTTATAAGGTTCCAATACTTAAATGAGAGACTATGACTACTTTGAATTAGTTGGTTAATATTTCACCATTATTTATTTGTTATTAATTTCAACTTTTAAGTTTCAAGTTACCTTCATAGTAAGTATGAGATTGTTTACATATGTAGTAGGAAAGGTGTAGGAAAAGATGTTGAGGTAGCAGGTGAAATAGGCATGTGGATGACATCTAAGTAAAACAATTGGAAAGTATTGGATTGTAGTTTAAATAATTTATTTAAACAGCACTTGCATTTACTTGTTGTATACACCAAATATCTCACTACATGACATTACCAACTTACTTTGAGCTGACCAAGAAGAAATTAACAGGGTAAATACTGTGTCGATATGATGAGGTAGAGCCGGACATATTTTGTGTCTGTGTGCATTGATTATTCAGTGGTGTCTGTTTATGTTCTGCTTCTACTTCTGTGTTGGGTCATTCATGCTGAATATCTGGTTCTTTGTTGCCTGCTTAACTGGCGAAGTTACTTGCTGGCTGTCTCGCCTCTGGCTATCTCTCTCACTCCCATTCCTTGACAGATTACTGTATTTATAATGGTCATGACAGCTAGAAGGACAGACATACCACAGCAGAAATTCCTACCTATGTAGGTTGCCTTCTGTCCACTTGAACCTTAAATGACACAGCTGAAGTCGCAGGTCGAAGGTAAAAACCATCCATCACTTCTTAACAGGACAAAGAAATTTCTTTCACGTCTGTTTGGCCAGTGGTAGATCAGATGAGTGAGAATCCTTAGATTCGGTTTCGAATCTCAGCTTAGAAAAAGGAAATGTTAGTTTTTACACATATATCTTGTTTATTAAAATACATACATATATATACACATACATATTCATATATACATATATACATACATGCACACACATGCATATATGCATTTATTCATACATATATATGTACATACACACACATATCATATGAAGTTAAAGATTAAGTTTATATTTGTACCTTAGAATATATTTCCACAGCTTAATTCCATTGATTTTGTCTTAATAATTTCTTTGGTTTTTGTCTTATCAATATTTATGAAAACACAAATGCAGCTTCTTTGTATGGATAACACAAGTGGCAAGCCTTTGCTGTCCCCAGGATCAAATTTATCGCGAACAACACATCCTTTGATCATAGTTTGCATCAAGCAAATATTACCATCCTCGGCTTTGTGTGAATCTCTCATATTTGGAATGGTAAGATTGGAAAATTATTCTTCAGTGTATCTTAATTTCTGTAACTATTGCTGCTGATAATGTTGACGGTTTTACTATTATTTTTATAAGGGTGATGGATAGCAGGATCAGTAAATCATCAAACAAAATACTTTGCAATACTCAATTACATCCTTTACACTCTCGCTTTGAATCCCACAAGTTGACTTTGACAATCATCACTACCAGTCAAGCCATGAAGTTACTGTAATCATATGTGCACTAACCAAAAATATGTGACATAATATAACTATTCTAAATCATTATTATAATAATTAGGTGTGCACTAGATGATGAATTTGACAGTGTCAGACAAAGTACCTTGAGGTACTTAGTTTTATCCTTTATTTTCTGAATTAAGTTCTTACTGGTGTTAACTTTAACATCCTTTCAGGAACAGTAAAACAGATGCCAAACCTCAACTCAAAGTGCATAGTTTTTTGCCAAATCAGAAAGCATTACTTTTATTTTTAATTCACTGTGCCCTGCTCCAAACTTTGTATCAAAATGCCAGTGATAAAGATTACTATTCTTGTTATTAGAAGGGATAAAGATTTGCAGAAATGAGGAAGCTATAGATTAAATACCTTTGTATCTTCTGCTTGGAAATCATTTGAAGAGTTAACTATATCATTCATCCGTTCATCAATAAGTGTCATTTAGTATGTCAATGTAATTGATTGTTCTTAACATGAAAAGTGACCCAATCATCATGGTGGTGGCAGCAGTAATGGCATTGTTGTTATTGTTGTTGGTGGTGGTTGTTATTGTTGTCATTGTTGTCATAGTTATCATCATCATTATTTAATTTTGCCCTTTACATTCTGAATTCAAAACCATGCTGAGGTAGGTTTTGATTTTTATCTATCTAAGAACTATGAAATAAGTGCCTTAGCTTACCTTATTTCATATGTTTAAAAAAATAACGGAAGTAAGAGTGATATTGATGATATCACTGTCACATATGTTGGTGGAAACAAGTGTGAATCTCATTTTGTGAATATACGCATATACCAGCAAAATTCTCTGCATTTGGTAAAATTAAATGTGGGAAAAATAGCTTTAAATTACCCTTTTACTCTTTTACTCTTTTACTTGTTTCAGTCATTTGACTGCAGCCATGCTGGAGCACCACCTTTAGTCGAGCAAATCGACCCCAGGACTTATTATTTGGATGCCTAGTATTTATTCTATCAGCCACTTTTGTTGAATTGCTAAGTTACAGGGACGTAAACACACCAGCATCGGTTGTCAAGCGATGTTGGGGGGACAAACACAGACACACAAACATATACACACATACACACACACACACACACACACACACACACACACACACACACACACACACACACACACACACACACACACACATATATATATATATACATATATACGATGGGCTTCTTTCAGTTTCTTTCTACCAAATCCACTCACAAGGCTTTGGTCGGCCCGAGGCTATAGTAGAAGACACTTGCCCAAGGTGCCACGCAGTGGGACTGAACCCAGGTTGGTAAGCAAGCTACTTACCACACAGCCACTCCTACGCCTAAAGTTGGTAAATCTACAGAATAGTTTGAGGAAATTGAGCAAAGTAAAAATGAAGTTTCTGCAAGTTTTTACAAAATTGGCCAAGAAATACTACTTATGATCGATGTAAAACTCAACAATGTTAATGTTGAAATGTATGTTGTACTGACAGTCAAAGAAGAATTCTTGAATTGATGTGATAAAACCAAATTAAGAAAGTGTTCTCATACTGATATAATATGACAGATCATTGTCTGAAATGTTGAGAAAGTTTGACGTATTAATGAAAACTAATAAAAACATAGATGTGAGTGCCATTGTTGCTGAATAATCATTGGCTTGCTCAGGATGGATATGATGAGTGTTGAAGCTCCAGGATTATTTGGAAGATTAGGGGCTTCTATAGCTAATATTCTTCTCAAAATAAATACAAATCTGTTATTTTGAGGCAAAGTCATTGTAATTACATATTAGGTCAATAGTTGTAATGATAAACTAAAGAAAAGATCTTTTAGAAAAAAGTTCCTTCTGGTGAATGTAAATGGACCTCTCCTTTATAAGTGAAAAGTGAACATTGAATGTTGAGCATCTACAGAAACTGGAGAAAACTGTGTGAAACATAATGTAATGTGTAAAAGTAACTTTCTCAAAGACTGGTGTGCAGGTATACTTAGCAGGTTCCTGAACATGAAAGTTATTATTTGAAGTATGCAGGGGAGATGACAATCCTTGTTACATGTACAGATAATAGGTAAGAAAATGGTGTATACTGACAGAAGAATAAACTCACAGCAGGGAAACATGAAGGTATTCAACAAAGAAAAGGTCAGATCAGATCTCAAGATGGCAGCCTCACAAACAAGATGGCAAAAGATTTTTATGAGGGTGTTATATTGTATGACAGAGCTGTCTTTCATAAGCAAGTATGAAAGAATCAATGATAAAATGAGAACAATGGTAACAACAATGGCAATGCTGGTAATGTCAAAGAAATACAAATGTAATTGATTTTTAGTTATACCCTCACAAAAGAGTTATCATTTCTCTTGTGACTTGAATGAAATTTGTGCGATTGTAATATTCTTTCAAATAATCTCTTATGGGGAATTTTTCACATGATTAGATGATTATCAATAGAATGAGTATTTTAGACTTATAAAGGCAAATACACATGCAATTCCTATCATTATATGGATATATATATATATATATAGGATGTATTGTGTAAGTAACTGTGAATTATATACAAACATATGTATATATACATACATTATACATACACATACACACCAACACTAGACTTAATCTGATTGAACACCAACACCTAACGTCTTGGGTATCTTCAGTGGAGTCTCTGTTGCAAACATTTGGAGTGGAGAGACAAGCAGGTCTCCAGTTTGAGGATAGTCTCCTCTCTCCCTACCCCATTAGTCTCAGAGGCCTTGTAAAGGTTCATGGCCACTGCTTTGCTCATACTCATGCACGCATGCGCACACACACACACATACACACACACACACATGGTGGAAGTACCACAAAACAAGCACCCAGTTCATTCTTTAAAGTGGTTGGCATTAAGAATGGCATTGATCCATAGAATTCAAACCAGAACAGAGGCATTGGAAGAATGGGGGATGTCAACTGAGCCAATTGGATCATGTTGAATTGCCCAACTCATTGCAGCATGGAAAGTGGACATAAATCAAAACTGTGTATGTGTATATATATATATATATATATGAAATTTAAAGTAAACAGAAAATGGAGAAACATTTATCAACAATAATTGACTTACATCAATCATTATTCTTTAATTCAGTACAAATACACTGTATCCCATCTAACAGCTGTTATATGGTATTGCAATTGATATTCAAAAAATTATATTCATCATATTTGATTCCTGATAAATTCATGTTTATTTTTGTTATTACCTCTAATCTATGAGCATAATATGCTTGCATATGTATGTCCAGGGTTAACAGATACTTTTATCCCTTAGATGGTTATTCCAACCTCTAACTCTACTAACCTTATATATATATATATATATATATATATATAAAATCCTACACACACACACACACACACACACACACACACACGCACACAC
>NC_068983.1:63311826-63326336 GCF_001194135.2 Octopus bimaculoides | reverse complement strand
ACACACACACACACACACACACACACACACACACACACACACACAAAGGGTAAGAGAGAGAAAGAGAGCACATTGAAAGAAGTTCTTTGCCACTCTGAAAAGCTTGAAGTAATGGAGAATTTGTCAACTTCAAAGTAACACATACATAATATAAGGGTCAGTAGGAACAAGTGTATTGAAATAGTTCTTACAGAAGATTAACAACACATTGAGACTAGATATTTTACACATATTTAGACATATCTAATATCTATCTTTTGTAAAAATTTCATCTGAATGGAATAAATGTTTTGTAAGGCTATGAGGAGATAAACAATCTTCCAATCTGTAGTGGCCAGAAGTTAAGGGTCACTTAGAAAAAAATTAACTTCTAACCAAAGTATTTCTTATTTAGAAGACTGTTAATGGGCTAACAGTTACTTCTTATGATCTTACATTATTGAAACATTCAACTGTTAACATGGCAGCTTGTGAGAGACGACTGCTGTCCTGTGATGAAAAACAAAGGATTGTGTACCTTCACCAAGAAGGCAAGTCAAATTCTGTGATAGCAACTATTGTAGGAAGGTCTAGAAGTTGTGCAATGAATTGTAGCTCATTTTAAGTCATCAGGATCGACAGATGCTAAACCCAAAACTGGTAGACCTTGTAAAACTTCACCAAGACAGGATCGTATTATGGTTAGAATGTCACTGAAAGATAGGTTTGAGAGTGCTGCTGAGATATCCCGCGAGTTTAGTTCCACTTTCAATGTCAACATATCGCGTAAAACATCTTCTCGGAGGTTACAAGGTTCTGGGTTGCTTGCTTGGGCACTGGCAAAGAAACCTCTAATCTCCAAGAAGAATCAAAGAGTCTGTTTTCATTTTGCTTATGAACATGTCATTTTTACATAAGAACAGTGGTTGCAGGTTCATTTTAACGATGAATTAAAGTTTAATGTGATTAGTTCTGATGGTGGGATATACGTCCAGCGAAAAAGTGACGAAAGGTTATTTCGTGCATATTTGAAGAAGACAGTGAAATATGGAGGAGGCAGTGTAATGGTATGAGGAGTGATCTCTGATGCTGGTCTTAGTCCACTTATTCGCCTACAAGGGACTTTCAATGCTGAAATCTACAAACAGATTCTTAGACAGCATACCCTTCCACATCTCCGATCTATGTCAGTTCAACTTCCTATTTTTGTGCAGGACAACACTCTTTGTTACACTGTGAAGAAAGTCAAAGAGTGATGAAGGGGTTGATCTCATGGACTGGCCACCTCAAAGTCCCGATCTCAACCCTATAGAAAATGGTTGGAAGATTATTGGAAGAACTCTGGGGATTATTGAAAAACAAATGATCAATATTTCTCCATCATTAAAATATTTTGTCTCAACATGTTGTTAATAATAAATATTTCAATACACTTGTTCTTACTGACCCTTATATTATGACTGCTACTGTATATTCTTTTATTCTTCGATTTGTTTCAGTCATTTGACTGTGGCTATGCTGGAGCACCGCCTTTAGTCGAACAAATCGATCCCAGGACTTATTCTTTGTAAGCCTAGTACTTATTCTATTGGTCTCTTTTGCCGAACTGCTAAGTTATGGGGACATAAACACACCACCATCGGTTGTCAAGCAATGGTGGGGGGACAAATGCAGACACACACACACACACACACACACACACATATACGACAAGCTTCTTTCAATTTCCGTCTATCAAATCCACTTAGAAGGCTTTGGTCGGCCCGAGGCTATTGTAGAAGACACTTGCCCAAGGTGCCACACAGTGGGACTGAACCCGGAACCATGTAGTTGGTAAGCAAGCTACTTACCACACAGCCGCTCCTGCGCCATATATATAAATATATATGTGTGTTTATATTCTCACCTCACCTCTCTATCCTGTTCTATGTATATATATATGTATATATATATGTGTGTGTGTGTGTGTATGTATATATATATATATATATATATATATCATGTAGTCAAAGAGAAGTGTTTTAAATGTATAGAATCTAATGTTAAATTTGGCCTTAAACTCATGATTTGAACAAGCCACCACCAGCAAAACTTTGAAGTCACTGTCAACTAAACAACATTCTGCATAGAAACTCCTTTATCTGTCATTGATCGACGCATATGCAGCATACTGCCTTTGATTAATAAATGAGCTGCTATTTTAATGTAAATTTGACGATTATATCAATGCTGATAATTCCTTATCTGAAATTTGTTTGAACCAAAAGTGTTGCACATTTTCAATTATTTTTATATTTGCATCAACAAAATGGGGCTGCTTAGGGATGGGACCCAAGTCTAAGCACAGTGTCCATTTATGTTTCATATATGTATAAGACATCATCATCATCGTTTAGCGTCCACTTTCCATACTGGCATGGTTTGGATGGTTTGATTGAGGACTGGCAAGCCAGAAGGCTGCACCAGGCTGCAATCTGGTCTGGCAATGTTTCTACAGCTGGATGCCCTTCCTAATGCCAACCACTTCAAGAGTGTAGTAGGTGCTTTTTACATGCCACCAGCACAAGAGCCAGTCAGGCAGCACTGGCAGTGACCATGCTCGAATGGTGCTTTTTATGTGCCACCAGCATGGGAGCTAGTCAAGTGGCACTGGCATTGACCATGTTCGAATGTTGCATTTTACATGCCAGTGGCACAGGAGCAGGTATGAAGAGACTGGCATTGACCACACTCAAATGGTGCTTTTTACGTGCCACCAGCATGGGTGCCAGTCATGCAGTACTGGCATTGGCCGCGACATTGATTTCACTTGACTCAACAGGTCTTCTCAAGCACAGTTTATTGTGCAATGGCCCGGTTATGCGACACTGGCATAAACCACGGCTACGATCTTACCTGGCTTGCTGGGTCTTCTCAAACACAGCATATCACCAAAGGTCTTGGTCACTTGTCATTACCTTCGTGAAGCCCAATGTTCAAATGTCATGCTTCACCACCTCATCCCAGGTCTTCATGGATCTACCTCTTCCACAGGTTCCCTCCACTTTAGGATGTGACACTTTTTCACACAGGTGTTCTCATCCATACAAAACACATGACCATACTAGCACAGCAGTCTCTCTTACACACAACATCTGCTGCTTCTTATGTCCAACTTTTCTCTCAGGGTGCTTACACTCTGTCGTGGATGCACTCTGTCGTGTATGCACTCTGTCGTGTATGCACTCTGACATTACACATCCAGCGGAGTATACTGGCTTCATTTCTAGCAAGCTTACGCATGTCCTCAGCAGTCACAGCCAATGTTTCACTGCAATGAATTTTTTTAGACAATTTATAAATAATGTTCATTACATATTTTTCCTTTATTGGAATAAATTTGGCTTACAGCTGTTTCCAGTAGTAATTATAGGTTCATTACTGATAGGTTTCTCAATTGGCCTATTGATCAGTTGAGAAAGTTGAATGACCTAAGAAATTAATGCTGGTTTTGTCAGAGCCATTTCTGGTCATAACAAAGCAGAACACATTCCTTCAGTGTTCTGCTTTGTTGCAACCAGAAATAGCTCTGACGAAAGCAGCACTAACTTTTTAGGCCATTCAACTTTTCTCAACTGATCAATAGACCAATTGAGAAACCTATCGGTAATATACTTATAATGACTAGTGTAAAGAGTTGTCAACCAAATTTACTGCAACAAAGGAAAAATATGTAATGACCATTATTTATACCTTGTCTTGTATATTACTCTGTGAAAAACCAGTTTGATTGGGACACAGCCATGGGTTTACAATATAGGATGGTGATGAACTATAACCTCAGACCCTGCTATAATAATACTTGGAGTTCTTCACTAATCTAAACAATACTGTTAGCCTAGTGTGCCTACAGAGAGCTTATGAAGTATTTTGCTCAGATTAATAATCTCTTACCAGTAATTCTCTCTCTCATATATATATATATATATATATATATATATATATATATTGAGAGAGTGAGAGAGAGAGAGCATGTCATCGATTATTGAAGAGGTTACAAAGAAGCAATGAACATTTTAGAAAAAATAAATAAGTGGAAATTGAACCAGTGATTGTGTTAATTAACAAGGCATTAAAACAGAATGACTTCCCCTAGACATAATAATATTTACTGTATATATTCATGTAAAAGTTGAATGTTTTAGACCATTTTTTAGGGTCAAATGTATGGGGTCGACTATTACATGGATACTACTTTTGAGAGGCTGAAATTCAAGCTAGAATCTGAAGTACTGTATCAACAGCAAGCAAATAAAAACAAAAACACAATGAATTACAGTAATATTACCAATTCTATGCATCAAAACTCACATCCTAGTAAATAACAAAACCCATAAACAAGACCACATGACTTTTATAAATATTTACAATTTCTCTTTTAAAAAAAAAGGTTGCAGGATGTCGTGCAGTGGTGTTTCCTGTTGTTCGCCAGTAGTGCTGTCTGTGAAACACGTTTCTAACCAGGTAAAAAGACAAGCATATGATGCATGTCTTTATTGTACTTGGAGATGAGGAAAATATAAAGGTCAAATGAAAATGGTTTTAGACTTACTAAAGTCATGTCTTTGTATGAATTTAGACTGTAGTGTTTGCCAGTGTTCGCCAATAGTGCTGTCTGTGAAACACAGTTCTCACTAAATAAGCAATGAGTGTATGACATGTGTTTATTGTGCTTGAAGATGTGTGTGAGCTTGCAGCATATCCTGGGCATACATTTTAGTAATGGTGATGTAGCACCCATCAACAAATGTGTAGTGCTTGCTATTAAATGGTGTTTTACTATAAGCACTGAGCATTCCATTGTAAGCATTAAGCATTTCCCCTATGGAGCAGGCTACAGTAAGGTAGCCACACAATTTTGTAACAGTGTTATTTCTACATACAGGATAATACATTGCCTTGACCCACAAATGTTGTCCTGTTATTTGTGAAATACTAGGGTTGACTTATATATGAGGTCTATGAAAAGTTCCCAATTTTTGGGCCTAAAGTAGGACGTCAACTTTTACATGAGATTGACGATCACTCAAGTATATACAGTGTGTGTGTATGTGTATATGTATATATATATATATATATATATATATATATATATATATATATATATATATATATATATATATATATCTATATATATATATAAATATCATAAGGCGGCATCAGGATTTTAGAAATGATTTGGGGTATGGCCAACAATTGGTTGGGAATATCTAGAATCTAGATGAAGATATACCAGGGCAGTTCTGATAAAAAAATTATGTGTATATCCGACATTTTCTTGTTACCTCTCTTCTATTGTTTTTATATTCTGATGAAATCATTTTCCTTGTTCTTCACTTTAATCAAGCGATTGTGGAGATAATGTATTGATGCTCATGGTACAATTAAGTTTATTCTTATTAAAAAGCATCAAGAAAGATTTTGACAAATAGAACAACTGAAGTTCATGCTCAGATCTCAGTGATGTTCAGTGAATTTATGAAATGTGGATCTTTTATAAGCTCTCTTAACTGGAGACCATAAAAGTCTCTGCTTTAAGTTATTATGTATTAACTTTAGGGAATTTACTGCATAAGTAACCAAAGGAGACAGTTTTTTTATTTTTATTTAATGCTTTTTAAGCTTTTCTCTGCTTTTAAGCCATTTTAAACTTTTGTCCTGAAATTAATCAGTTTGGTAACGTATTGTTATTTTAATAACAGTGCATTACCAAATTGTTGTTTTAATAACTGTTATTCTAAACATAGTAAATTACTAAACATAACAGTATTAGTATTGTTGCTTTTGTGTCAAAGTAGCGGACCATTAATTAATAAGAGTTGACATAACAAAACTGTTGCCAGTTAGAAACATCACTCTAGATATACCCAAGAATAGGTTGAGATTCTAAGGCACCAAAATGTAAGGTGAATTCAGTCTCTAACATTTCAGCATATGAATAAAGGGGTAGTCTGTGTCTTCAAGCTAGAGCTGATATAGCAAAACTAATGGCATATTTGTAATCATTGCCTCAAATATACCCATGAATAGATGTAACTTCTAAGGCACCGGAATGTGGGTTTTCTTTTATTCTTTTACTTGTTTCAGTCATTTGACTGGCCATGCTGGAGTACCACCTTTAATTGAATAAATTGACCCCAGGACTTATTCTTTGTAAGCCTAGTACTTATTCTATCGGTCTCTCTTGCTGAACTGCTATGTTATGGAGATGTAAACATACCAACATCGGTTGTCAAGCGATGGCGGGGGGACAAACACAGACACACAAATACATACATGTATATATATACAATGGGCTTCTTTCAGTTTCCGTCTACCAAATCCATTCACGAGGCTTTGGTTGGGCCAAGGCTATGAAGGAGACACTTGCCGAAGGTGCCACGCAGTGGGACTAGGGAGTGTCATAAAGCAAAACATTGGTGCAATAGGCAGACTAGTGTGAGTTTTGAGTTCAATACTTGTTAATTTAGTTGCAAATAAGTCTTAGATATATCATCAAAAGTTGTATTATCCAATATTATTTAAGTGGAACAATACACTAATCCCCATCTTTCTCTCTCTCATGCACACAGATATAATTGACATAGTCAAAAGTTACCCAGAGGGAAGAATGCAAGCCAAAATAATATTTTTCCAAATATTGAAATGATTATTATATTTGTCAATGAAAATTTTAGATTTGAAAGATAACTGAAGACAGATGTAGCCTACTCAAACTGATAACATTTTAGAAAAAATCAAATTTAGCATATTCTTTTCTTTTTTAATTTGCATCAATTCTATTCACTACCTTATGTGAGCATAATGTAGCCAGCATACTTTCATTCTGAAATTTCTATCTAGTTTAAGCTACTTAAAACGATATTAGCTTTGTTGCTGGTGTTTGCAATTTAAATTTAGGGATCACCAACAATTCTCTTTAATACAATCTTTATCTGAAACATCCAAATATTCTTACAGTTGCAGATCATTTTTATATTCTTCTTGAATTAATACACACTGATATGCAAACATGTATATACACATTCATAAGCACATCTACACACATCATAATCATTTTTATATATTTGTGTTTTAATTTTGGAATGATTTTATATTCATAATATCTTTTATATTTTGTTTTATATTCATTTTTCTATTCATTACAAAACATTTAAAGCAGTAATAAATGCATGGCATATATATATGCATATGTACACTTACACATAAATTACACTTGTTTATTCTAATACACACATAAGCACAAACACATGCACTTGCACACTATATAAGATTGAATTTATTAAACTTCATAGATTAGTGTTTCTCATAACCTGCTATGCATTTTTTTTTTGTTTTCTTCTACAGCCTTATCTTTTGCACATTTTGTACATGTCATTTATATGCTTATGAGTGTGCTTATGTAAATTTGTGTGTGTGTGTGTGTTTGTGTGTGTGTTTGTGTGTGTGTTGTGTATGTGTGTGTTGATATATATATATTTTTAGTGGATTTTCCTTGTTCAACATTAAGGATTCAGTTGTTCAATTAATCTGTACCTGAATTAATACTTTCCAATACCTAAAGCCGTCTATCATCTTCCGTAATCATTTTGTGCATCAAGCTCATGTGGTGTAACATGTCTATCCATGTGAAGTATACCAGTCACTCACCAGTGATTTGTGTCAGTGGAAGCAGTTGAAAATCCCCATTACATGGTTTGTCTTCAATGTTGGTTTTCCCTTTAAACTCCATCCATCTGTGCACATTGCACTTGTCAATGATGTCATCCCTACAAACAACCTATAACTCTCTGTGGATGTTGAACAACAGAGACTCCTCCCTTTGTTAAGAACTCACTAATCACATGCTGTTTGGAACCTAGTATTTACTGCAATGAAAAAGAACTGGAAGAAGGGTTACTGCGAATGAAAAGTTATGTGAATTAATAGAGAAGTCATGCACACAGCTGAATTACTTTTGGTACACTTCTTATATATACATAAATGTACATACATACAATTTATATATACTAGCAGAAAGACTGCCCTCTGAGCGGTTTTCTGCTAGCCACTTGATAATATTTTCATATTTGATTCCCAATTCTAATAATATTTTGTTGAATTGCAAACTTCTACTAATGTGATATTTGTGTAATAATGAAATCAAACCATGAGTGTGTTTGTGTTTAAATTACAGAGACAATGTGTGCCTTTATATTAGATAGACAGTGTGTTTGTTTGTGTGAGAGAGAAAGAGAAAGAGGAGAGAGAACATTGCAAATAATGAATGAAATAAACAGAAAATGAAAAAAAATCATATAAATAGAAGCTTGATAAAAACTCTCTTGTACTGAATATTTAAAGTTGTGAACTTGAAATATTCAATAATAAAAGGAAGTTCAGAAAGTAAATTTTCCTGAAAATGTCAATTTATAAAAAATCTCACTTGCTTAGTAAATATTTCTTTCAGTAATTTATCGTAGTTGTCATATGTCTCTAATTTAAACAAACTTCAAGGCAACCCAACTACATTTAGCATGCTAGAAATAGCAGCGATCACATAGTTATTATTGTAAAGCTTATAACATTCCAAACAGCTATACCAACAAAATCATTTCTTAACATTTAAAAAAAAATTATAGTAGTATATTAAGAAATTTTCATTTTATCAAAATATTCATTTAACAAACTCTGGAAGCTGAAATTAATTTTGAAATTGTGCCCCAAACTGTGGGTTTTGCAAATAACAGATTAAAACTTGAAATGAAAACATTGAAATGAATATATATTAAATTATCATCAATGAAAATAGAAGCAAGAGAGATTTAGAGATGGAAAATTTTACTTGCAATGAATTAATATTATTTATTAAAAATTAAAATCTACTCCACAGTGAATACAACAAATATTTAAATTTGTAAAAAACTTGTAGTTCAAATAGTCAATAAACTTCAGTAATTGAAATTACAGGAAACTTCTTGGAACATGTATTTATAAAAACATTTCCAGACGGTCAAGTCTTTATAATTACTTTCTTTTAGTAACTGTTACATACCTAATTAATAAGCAGCATTCTCCATTATAATATAGACACACACACACACACACACACACACACACACACACACACACACACACACACACACACACACACACACACACACACACACATTATTCACACATGTTCCTGTATGTGTAGATACAGAAGGATGTAACTATGTGGTGACAGATGTAAATATTGCATATTCATTCAGATAATGAAGTTTTATCATATCTAAATAAAAGAAGTGTGGATAGAATATGTGTGCATAATATCTTATCTGAATTTGTATGGTATATCTGTAGGTTTAGATATGAATTGATGTAGAAAAATTTACTTCAAAGAAAGACGAACAAAAGAATATATACTCTTAGATTGCAAAAGCCAACCTATTTTATATTGCATTTGCTTCTCTTCTGAGGTTGATTTGTCTCTTGTAATAGTTATCAATTTCAAATAATTCAGGGAAAATACAGTCATTGAACTCAAATAATAATGTTCAGCCATTGTCTCACCAATGGATATATTTAGTTCTGTTGTTGTTGAGGTTGGCATTGCTGCTTTTGTAGTTTTATTTATCATAATTACTTTAGTTAACTATTGTCATGCTTTGATATTTACTGAAATGCTAGGTTCATGACAATAATATACTGAGCATGTATATAATGTGAAGCTGGGAACCTGGTCATAAAGAGTAATGCAGCTGAAACCTTCTATTTTCATGTCTTCTATATATTCTTGCTGGAAGGGATGGGAAGGTGAATGAAAATTCAAAAAGGTTGGTTTTTAGCCTTCAGTGTTTGAGGAGTGCAGACACGGCTATGTGGATAAGAAACTCACTTTGCAACCAAATGATACTGAATTAAGTCCACTGTGTAGCACCTTGAACAGGTGTCTTCTACTATAACCTCTGGTCGATCAACAACGTGTGAGTGAATTTGGTAGATGGAAACAGAGTGAAAGCCATACTCTGTGTGTGTGTGTGTGTGTGTGTACGTGCATGTGTGTTTGTATATGTCCACTATAACTCACTGTTTGACAGCTAGTGTTGGTTTGGTTGCACCATCATAATTTAGTGGTTTTGGAAAGCAGACTGTTAGAATATGCACCAAACATTAAAAAAATAAGCACTGGGGTTGATTTGCTTGACTAAACCTTTGAAAGTAAAAGTGCCCCAGCATGGCTGCAGTCCAATGATTGAAACAAGTAAAAGATAACTGTCTTTTCCTTTGTATGTAGGTGGATAGAGGCTGCAAGAGTTTGGAGAGTCAAGGATGATTAGAGATGTGTTAGGGTGGAGATGGGGGAAAAGTAATGTAAAAACAAACGTTGCGGAATAGTCAGTGATAAATATGCGTTGGAGGAAAGGTAGAGAGAGAGTAGGTTATAACTAGAGATTGGGTAGGGTTAATGAGGTGGATGTGAATGGTGCACAGGGTTGGAGTGAGTGATTGCATGGAAGGTAAAGGAGACAAGGTAATGATTGGCAGTACTGAAATGGATGAAGAACAGCAGAATACTACTACTACTACTACTACTACTACTACTACTACTACTACTACTACTACTACTAATAATAATAATAATAATAATCATAACAATAATAATAATAATAATAATAATAATAATAATAATAATAGTGATAGGCACTTGTTAATCTCGGGTAGTAAGTAACCTAGGAGAAGGAACATTATGAGTCCAAAACTAGGTGAGCAAGGACCCTGGTGCCTTGGTGGACTACCTTGATAGAGATGGTGTCTTGATAAAAATACTGGTTGGTAGTAACCTAAAAACACACCTCATTAGTGAGTGAAAATACCAAGCAAAATAAATGACGATAATGGTGTGAATGGGACTGGAACCAATGGTGAAGGTGCCGCACCTGGTAGATGCCCCACTGTGCAGCAGAGAGGGCCTGGTCATAATCAAACAACTGCTAGCCATACTATGAGACACAGTCCTTGTACTGGTCAAAATTTGCAACTTGCTCACAAATGCAAGTGGTCTGTTGATATGAACCAAAAGGCAATCCAGTGCCATGAACAAGCCTTGCTAGACAAGAACAATGGCAAATATAAAGCTGTTAGAAAAAGAGCATTAAAATTTTGGAACCAGCTGGGTATAATCCAGATTACTGAAAATGGACTCATGCATCAAGTAAGAATAATTCGGAATAGAGGCTTTCTTAATGAGGTCCAGATACAGACAATCAGGAAAAGCCTCTGTAGTGGTGATAATCTCGAGGAGAATAATGTAGGTGAAGATCAGTGAATGCATAGCCAAGGTGAAGTTGCAGTGGAGGAGAGACTGGCCAATCAATATAATGTAGAAAACTCTGAATTACAAGAGAATATGACTGAGGAACAGAGAAACCTCAGGATAAGACTCAAAGATATGATAATTACAAGAATAGAGACCTAGTCAGTGAATTTAAGAAGCTTCAACCATAGCAATGTGAAACACATGACCCAAAAAGTTGATGAGATTCTGAAATACATTCTGACAAAAGATCTAACAGAAATCAAGGAATTGATCAGATCCACTTCAATTTTAGTAGGTGAACTGGTTGGAGAGAAAGAGAGGAAAGTAGAGGGACAGAAGGAGCCATGGTGGAATCGGAGAATTGAAGGTGATGTTCTAACTTTGAGTAAAGATCTGAGCTGCATAGAAGAGTGGTCCAAAGGGCAATGGAAAAATGAAAACAAAGTACAAGGGTATATCATGACACGAAGTACCAAATAGAAAAGAAAGGGTTCAAAACTGGCGTTGAAACCCTAAAACAACGTGTGTGGGCAAAAACATTAAGGGTGCAGTGCTACACTGATCACATATCACAAAAAGGATCTAAGAGCACCTTGTGATAGACAAGGTTATAATGAAGAACTGTAAACAGTACCAATCATTATTCCAACCTTACAGGTAAAATTCAGTATAAAATATTAGACCGAATTTCGTAATATATAATATATGTATATAACTAATTTAGAGACAAACCACCACTCCACAACTCAGTCAATGAAGAACCCATCCAAAACCATGTTATGAGATATATGCCATACAAAATGCTAATCTAAAATTTTAATAATATATAATAATGAACAGTAAGATTATTACAATCATATAATATATAAGAGCAAATACATTTAAAATCGCTGTGATTTTTAAAGTATTTGCTCTTATATATTATACGATTGTAATAATCTCACTGTTCATTATTATATATTATTAAAATTTTAGATTAGCATTTTGTATGGTAGATATCTCATAACATGGTTTTGGATGGGTTCTTCATTGACTGAGTTATGGAGTAGTGGTTTGTCTCTAAATTAGTTATATATCTATACATATATATAGTAAATAAAACATATATCAGAAAAGAAGCACACTTTAATAGAGCAGTAATTATGAAAACAAAAGGTTAAATTCTGGTCATAGAGTTACATATATATATGGGAATTCAAAGCTGTCCACAGAATTGTGGCTTTCATGGATATGAAACCTTTGGTAAATCTATGTCCAGAATTTAACTTTTTGTTTTAATATATATATATATATATATATATATATATATATATATATGATATATTTCTGTATAGTTTCTATTTACCAAATTTGATTTGCCTTATATTGGTGAACCCAAGGTTATAGTTGACAATATCTAAGGTGTCATGCTTTGGTATTGAACCTAGGTGCATGTTATTACATACAAAGAAAACTTAAGCCACCCAGCCATGCTGATGCTTATGGTCTAAGTTTTGTGTTGAAATTCATTGATGAAGGAAACAATTTTTCAAAATTTTTGATTTTGCACCTCAGATATTTTGTTTATTTTTTAATTATTTGGTAGAATTTACTTCTATTCGGTTTTCTGAATGTGAAAATAATTGCTGAAGGGATATATTCTGGAATTCATAATATATTTGTTAGGTTTAGAAAGTTTCCTTTGTTAATCTTTTTCCTCTAGACACAGATCAAAAAATATTTGACTGAATAAGTTATTGTGTAATCAGCTCATGAATCATGAATTCATGTCTGCTGCAGGCATTTTGTAGTGTCACTTTGCAATATACGTTAATTCATAAAGCTCTTAGAATTTGCTGTTCATCCTCTGGAAGAGTTACGGTTGATAGAAAACTAGCTTGCCTAAAAGATTTGTCATACATGCACAAGATACAACTAAAATTCAAGCCTTTTATTGGCCTTAAGAGACCGTATTGCTCATGGACACAATTGTCTTGTGTGTGTGTGTGTGTGTGTGTGTGTGTGCGCGCGCGCGCGTGCATGTATTACAAAGTCTCATCATGGGATAAATATGGATATAAATACAATCTTTCAAAATTATTTGTAATATTTTACTTTTTTTTTCAGCTTCATTGATTTTGCAGTGTTGGGAACTTGAGTGGTCATGCTGGAAAGTGCTCCAATGGATTTCATGGCATGAATGGAGGTTACAGCTTGGTTCTAGAAATGAGGAGGGAACAAGGCTGCTGGAGTTTTGTGAAGCAAATGACTCATTGGTTTGCAATACCAATTTCAGGAACCCTGCCAATCATATAATTACTCATGAATCTGGTGGGTAGATTGACTAGATTCTCACTGTAAACAGGGACAGATGGATGCTTGTGAATGCAAAATACTTCCCAGGTGAAAATGTACAACTCAACATAGATTTGTGGTTAGCGACTTCAGACTTGGGTCTAGAATGAACCAGAGACACAAACTGATATGGAAAAGAAGGTTATGGAAGCTGAAGGATCTTTCAAATAGGCTGAGATTTAGTGACGTTCTTAATGAAGCATCTAATGAGAAGAAGGAAGAGACAAACACATATGAAATGAAGACAACTGGAAATTCTTAGAGGACAATCTACTAAGAGTGACAGATTAAATCTGTGGTTGAAGCAAAGCTTCTGCTAGACTAAGGGTGATGTGGTAATGGAACAGTCAGGTTGACTGAACCATGAAATGGAAGAGATGGTTTTGGGGTGAAAAAGTAGGGGTAAGGGGTAGTAATACTTGTCTGTGAGTGGCTCAGCCCTACCCCCATCCTCTCTGCCCCATCATCCTTTCTTTTCACATTTGATCCCCTAACACCCACTGCTTTTCTATCACTTGAGAGCACAAGAAGCACACTCCCAGTTAAGGGTGTTTTGCTTTTTGTTGGTGTTGGTGTCACCTAAGAAGCGTTTGCACTGTTTCCACATAAAAAGCCCTAGTGTTGGTGTGATGTAAAAGGCGTCCAGTACACTCTATAAAGTGGTTGGCATTAGGAAGGGTATCCCACTGTAGAAACCATGCCGAAACAGACAATGGAACCTAGTGCAGCTCCTAGCCTTGCCAGCTCCTGTCAAACTGCCCAATCCATACCAGCATGGAAAACATGTTAAATGATGATGATGACAATGACAATGACAATGATGATGAAGATACATACATATATATATATATATATATATATATATATATATATATAT
>NC_068983.1:63301270-63310916 GCF_001194135.2 Octopus bimaculoides | reverse complement strand
GTGGAAAGAAAAGCCTACGGAAAAGACCACGGTAACATCAGGCAGGGAGGGAATAAACACATGGGAACAAAGTGCTCTCTCTCTCTTGTTTTTTTCGATTTACAGGATCATTCTCAAAGTTTCATCACTCGCATGCACCATAACAAAACAAAACCTACCTCTACATTCTCACCTTCCTTTTCAAGTGGTACTTGAAAAAGTTGATGAGCGATTGGCCAGAGAGGCAAGTGTTTATCTCTAATCCTTTCGCTCGAGTCCACCACACACATTCTTTCACCATGGCCACCAGTGCGACGAAGACTACCGTGCCTTCCCAGTTGAGGAAGGTGGCGGAGCAATCTCCATGATAGACTCGGCCGACAGGCAGACTCAGAGCAAACGTGACAGCAGCCCTTGGGGCCCAATGCTCAAAAGGTGTTTTCTCCTTGCCGCTGGTGCAGGTGCCAGTTATGTGACACCAACAACACCCATATGATATATATATATATATATATATATATATATATTTCATACTGGTAGCTCAGCATAATCAGATAACCATGTTCCTCTTTTAAGCTTCCTCAGCCAGTTTGAATAGTTACAAATTAATGTTTAAAAAAATATGATTGTATTATGATGGTAATCAAAAGTCTATATGGATTCTTTAAACATAATCTAGACTAACAGCGTATCTTATCACTTCCATTGCTGTATATTTATTCATAATGTAATATACGCTCCATTCTATTACCATTGGGCATTTATTATACCATTATAATTTGTTAGAACTAGTAATTCAAAATTATTTCAAAATTGAGTCATTAAAATAACTTTAACCAATCTCACAAATTACTTATGAGAATGAATATAGTAGGCAATTATTACCTGTCTGCTGCATTATTCAGTGGATGCATTCGTCTGTAATTACAAGTTGCAAAATGTTATAAATGAGATGCTTGTAAACATTAACTAAGATGATAAGCTACTTCTGCTATAACTGTTTTGTTATTTAGCAGTTTTAGATTTTCTCCACTTTGATAAATATGGAATTACTTATTCTGTTTTGAATACTTTCATTCATCATTCAGCAGTTAAACAGTATAGAATGTTATATGCAAAATTATTGATGTAATCTGAAGTCAGAACATTTTCTTTCTCAAATTAAATGTTATAAAACCTTAAAATTCTTTTGTAAACATTTTAGAGCTGTTATTAATTGATCACTATTCTTATACTCTCATCATATTTCTATCTTTTTTGTCAAAATTATAGAAATAATTGTAGTCTTTATTGCTTTCACCCTCTAGCAGACACACATTCCAACAGTTGAGCCTATGTAACTTACACATAGTTTGTTCAATAATAGTTGTAAAGTTACAATTACAGTTCTATATTTAAGAGATGAGGAATTATGTACATTATTTACATTATTTACATTTGACAGATATTTGTCCGCATCTTGTTTGTTGTTAACCCAATGTTTCGGCTGATATACCCTCCAGCCTGCATCAGGTGTCTTGGGATAATTTTGAACCTGAGTTTTCATTCCAAAGGTATTTTTTGATGTTGTTGTAAATAAAGCTACAATTATAATTGAACAGAGTATCTGGATTGTGCTTCAAAGTTTCACATACACACATTCAAGGGAACAAGATCTTTTCCAAAGATAAAAATGTACTTAGTGTTATTCTTATGAACACTTGAGAAGTTGTTTCCATTGAACTATTGTGTATCTGTGGAATCGACCATTCAGTACTGGAAAGCAGTTTTTGTTGCTTGGTCATATGTATGTATACAGGGTATTCAGGATAAATTTGATAGTTTGCATAAAAGGGAAAGAAGACACCAATATTCCATCTAAAAATAAAAGTATTTCAAAAGATCAAAATATATCGACTAGATTATGGCTGGGTGATTACAGTTTACTCAAATTAGCTGCCCTCAGCTTCCACCACAACCTGAAGATGGCTCCAAAACTTGGTGCATGTGTTCTTCATTGTGTCCCTAGGAAGGTCATTGAATACCTCCTTGATCTTGGCCACCAGCTCAGACTTGGTGTTGCAGGAAGAGTGGTTGGTGTTTTTGTCAACTATGCCCAACACATAGTTATCCATGGGATTACAAGTAGGGGAATTAGGAAGCCAAAAATCAGGGCTGGTAAAGTCATAGAAATTCTCCAACAACCACTTCTGACATTTTCCGAAAGTATGGAAAGGGTTCAAACCCTACTGCCACACATATGGCCTTCCAGTAGCAACACTTTCCAGCCAGAGACTGACCACAGTTTCTGGCTTCTTCACATGACCATCTGAATTGAACCTAAGGTCCTGTTCAAAGATGTTGGGATGAATTCCAGAATTCAGATGCAGTCAGAATGCCTGCTGTGTCCGTTTCTGTTGGTCATTGCTTTGTAGTTTCTGTTGCAGATCTCCACATCATGTCATACAGTTTTTACAGTGTTCACAGAATATTGAGCAGCAGTTATGATGTTGGCATTTTGATACTCGGTGCAAATCATCATGATACAGGTAACTCTTTCCCAATATTCAGATGGTTTCCAGTCCTCCATGTCAATTAACTTTTTCTCAACTACAACTTTAATCTTTTTGTACCCCAATGCCATTGACTATTCATCAATACATCAAGCTGTTATTGTGAAAAGGTTCCAAAAGAAATTGTCAAATTCATCCCAAATACCCTGTACATGCATATGCACAATTATTCACAAAATGGTCAACTCTCACAAAGAGGAACAGATACACTTAAAGGACCATTTTTATTGCTGATACGTGATACTGAAGAAAACCCAGCCACCTTGGAGCAGTAATGGAAGCTGGAATATATACGTATCTACATCACCTGTTGTTTACCTGCTAAATCTCTACTTCTTCTTCTTGCTTATTTGATATCTCATTATCCTTCTGCTATCATTCCTCTATTCATTTGTACCTTGCCACTTGTGGAATGAATGAAACACTGGGTCAATGCATACTAAATCCCCACTTCTGTCACCATCTGTTTCTTTTTAGCTCTCTTTTTCTCCTGTCACCTCTTTGAGTTATAATAGTTCCTATTTTGTCCCTTATATATAGACCTTGAAATGAGAAATGAGTGGTTGAGTAATGAAGATGTTAGATGAATAGGAAGTGAGTACCATCCCAATGAACAACATTGAAGGCTGAGTGTTAGAGTAGCAGGTGGCAGGAAAGAAAGTGGTAGCGATATAAGAAGATGTATAGGTGTGAAGGAGACAGTTTTGGTGGTACATATACATGCACATACATGCAATGCACATAAATATGTACCCACAGTTCCAAACATACACTGTCACCATTTTTCGTGACTTACAATCACCATATTTGCACTGCTGGCTGGATCTTTTATGGTCATATCTTCGCCAACATCATAAATTACCACTCAACTCAGTCCTTTGACATCTGCATGAAATACAACATCCACAGGTTTCATTCACATTAAATGTGCATGAGTTTTTTTTATTTAGCTGTCATCCTTAATTTGCATTACATCTCATTGTAGCACAATCTTTTCTCATGCACATTGTATCTGATTTCTCATATCCAGTTTTACTCTCAGCTCATAAATAATCTGTCATTTTTCATACTAACACTTACATCTTGTGAAGCATGCTTGCTTTAATTCTTTTCAGTTTCTGCAATACATTCAAGGACCACATCACACTATCATGCAGTACTGCATTTCATACACACACCTTATACAAGCTGCTATTTACTCTAAGAGAGAAGCCCTTAATTACCATGTAGTGGGTGCATTCAGATAATAAACACTGGGAGTAATCAGGAAATAGTTTCTCTCAAATCTGATGACTCTATAGAAGTAGTTCTGAAACCACTGCTCCCTACTACTAATTAGATCATTAGCCAGAATAGAAAAGACTGGAGAAAGTTCAGAAAGCTAATACCTTTTCTGGCAACAAAGGCTTCTCCCTCAAAGTCAGATTGTATAATGCATGTGTGCAAAGTGTATTGCTGCATGTCAGTGAGATGCAAACCTTGAATAGAGAGGATCTGCAACCTCTAGAAAGAAGTGAAGGGAGCATGCTTTATTGGATGTATCATATTCATGTGAATGAGCAAATTGTAATTGAAGTAAGAGACAAACCGAGTATAAGAAATAGACACAAAATGCACGAGAGGAGACTGCAATAGTATGGGAACATGAGAGAAGATGGATAGAAGATAACAAGTACATAAACTAGTGCAGAGTACTGAAACTGTATGGGATCTGTGGATGAGAGAGACAAGGATGACTTGGGAAGAGATGGTGGAAAATGATTTCAAGATACTACATCTGATGAGGTATATGATAGAAGACTGTGCTGACTGGTTATATGCAGTACTGCAGAAAATGCAGCCTCTGTATACACTCTTGCTTATAAACCCTCACATCTCATCATCTCTTCTCCCATCACTAATACCTATTTTACATCCTCCCTGTTCCACATCATCTCTTCTACTCACCATACCATGCCATCTGTTAATGAGAGGAAAGCATTTGATCTATGCATATTGAATATTTTCTTCCACCATCCATATCTTGCTATCCCACCTTCTGTCCTGAATAATAAGGCTCCCAGATTCATCTGACATCATACTGTCTTGGATATATTACAATCAGGATAGATGTTGGCTTTTAATCCCCATCATTTTATCTCTCCTTCATGAACCACTCTGCCCATTAGTGTATAATGCTGAATAGCACTGATCTCTTACTCACCCCCCCCCCGACCATCCTTACCACTCTCTGACACCCTTTTACTAACCACTAACATTATTTTCCCCCATCTCTCCCCTAATTTTACCTCTGCTAGTTTCTTCCTACTGTCTTCTCCCAACAATAAACCTGTGTAACTTATAAGAACTGACTTGAACTATGACAAACCATCCAATCTCTTTAGGTATGGAAACTGAACCTAAAATGATTATGATGATAATGATGTTGATACATGTGAATGTGTATATGTGTGGTGTGTGGAGAAGAGTCCTGGCACCTTCCTACTTGACCCATCACATCACTTGGTTATTTATCACACTGTGACCCTTGCCATTTATCACTCTATCCCCCTACCCTGACATTACTTTCTCTTCTTCTTTCTCCTACCGCCCAATACTCTATGTAAAGTTGATGTTCCGTAAGCCTCCCAAAACTATCCCAAAACTGAGATATTGGTGCAAAACATGGTCTTCTGTCTTGTTAGATCCTGCTAAACAGTCCAGTTCATGTCAGCACAGAAAATATATAAAATGGTTGTGGTCATGATGGTGATGATGATGATCTTGGTACTAATGCTGATGCTGGATATGTGTGCATGTATGTGTGTGTGTGTGTGTGTATGTTTGAGATGTACATGTGGGTGTTTCTGTTTCCATATCTCTGTTTATGTTTACACTGGTCTAAAAGCCAATGTTTTTTTTCTTTTTTGTATCCCTTTATGTCACATCACCTAATTGTTCAACATATAGAGATTGACAAAATAAGGGCTTCACTGGAATAACCACTGGGGTTGATGTGATCAACTGAACCCTAGCAAGTAGTACACCAGTTAGGCTGCAAACCAGTGAGTAAGACCAATAAATGAATAAAAGACTATGTGTTGAATAAGTTAAAAGGGATAAGATGAAATTCTGAAGCATTAGTATACAAGAAAAATCTACTACTATTTTGCAAATATAGAAGCATTGTTTAGTGTACTAGTAATATATAGGTGCAGGAGTGGCTGTGTGGTAAGAAGCTTGCTTCCCAAACACATGGTTCCAGGTTCAGTCCCACTACATGACACCTTGGGCAAGTGTCTTCCACTGTAGCCTTGGACTGACCAAAGCTTTGTGAGTGGATTTGATAGACAGAAACTGAAAGAAGCCCGTTGTATATGTGTGTGTGTGTACGTGTTTCTCCCCCATCATTGTTTGACAAGCAATGTTGGTGTGTTTATGTCCCCGTAACTTAGCAGTTCGGCAAAAGAGACCGATAGATAAGTGCTAGGCTTACAAAGAATAAGTCATGGGGTCGATTTGTTCGCCTAAATGTGATGCTCCAGCATGGCTGCAGTTAAATGACTGAAACAAGTAAAAGAATTAAAGAATATATATCTATAGATATAGCTTCACTGTGGCAAGTACCTTCTACTTTTATTCCTGGCAAACCAAGGCCTTATGAGTTGATTTGATAGACAGAAACTGAAAGGTGCCTGTTGTATAAAAATATGTGTGCATGTGTGTGCGTATGCTTCTGTGTGTGTGTGTGTTTGTGTGTTTATACTTTCTTACTTTGACAACACACGATAATTGTAAATGATTGCCATCATCATACAAACAGCACCATTCATTTCCAATCTTCCCTGGAAACTTATTTGGTTATGAGGAAATACTGGTTTCAAATTTTGGCACACAGCCAGCAATTTTGGGGAAGCATCTGTTCAAGTAGTACTTGATTTATTGACCCTGAAAGGATGAAAGGCAAAGTCAATCTTGCCAGCCATACAAAATGTTGCCAAGTATTTCACCTGACATGCTAACTATTTTGCCAGCTTGCTGCCTTGGTTATGAGAAAATATTACCTTGCTTGCAATCAAATGAGGTTTGGTGGCAGGAAAGGCATCCACCCATAGTAAACCTACCTCAATGGTTTCCATCTGACTCGTGCAAAAATGGGAAAGTGCATGTTAAGAGGACAACAATATTGATGATAATAATATATATATATCTATGTGTGTGAGTATATGTATATGCCATGTATAAGCACCCGTATGGTGCCATGTAAAAGTATCCGACACACTCTTTAAAGTGGTTGGCATTAGAAAGGGCATCCAGCAATAGAAGCCATCCCAAATCAGACTGGAGTCCGATGAAGCTTGCCAGCTCTGGTCAAACCATGCAACCCATGGCAGCATGGACAACAGATGATGATGATGATGATGATATATATATATATATGTGTGTGTGTGTGTGTGTATGTATGGAGATTGCAATCTATTGGTTGTTTATATATATTCTATATCTCATGCTTTTGTCTGTATTAATATTGAGACATATTTGGAAAGCTATAGATATTCAGAGTAATGTCTGTTTTTAAACAAAGTTCTTTGTACAATTTTACAGCCCTATATACTGGAGCCAACAAGTTCTTGGAAAATTGATTGGGATGAGCTTGAAAGCAACAGAGCCAACTTCCAGGCTCTTTGCCATATCTTGTTGGAAAAGGTAAATGATATTGTCTTATTTGAAGTTTAAATCTTACATTCTTTTTAGTAAATTTTATGCTATTTTTATTATTTGCATTGCTTTTTGATGATTATGAAGGTAATGATTATGGTCATCATAACCATCGTTGTCATCACTATATTTTTGCTATTATAGCTACTGCTACTACTAATAAAACTGCTAGTTCTGTTGTTGCCTGATATTTTGATAGAGTTGGGGGTGGGGGCTAGTCAATTGCTTCAACTCCAGTGCTTAACTGGTAATTATTTCATTGACCACAAAAAGATGGAAGACATAGTCAACCTTGGCAGAATTTTACCTCAGAACATAATGTCAGATGAAATGCCACTAAGCATTTTGTCTAAAATGCTAATGATCCTGCTTATAATAATTCTTTTTTAATTTTGGCATAAAGCCAGTAATTCTGAGGGGAGAGGATGAATTGGATTACATTGACCTCAGTACTTGACTGGTACTTTTTTTATTAATGTAAGAATGAAAGGTAAAGTCAGTTTTGGAGGCATTCAGAGGTCAGAAAGAAATGTCACTATGTATTTTGTCCAGTGCTGTAACAATTCTACCTGTCCACTGCCCTATTAATAATATTGGTTTAAAATTTTGGCACAAGGCCAGCAATTTCAAGGGAGGGGGTTAAGTTAGTTGCATTGACTCATGTCTTCAACTGGGTCTTATCTTATCAACTCCAAAAGGCTGAAAGGCAAAGTCAACCTTGGTGGCATTTGAACTCAGAATGTGAAAATGGAGGAAACGCCATTAAACATTTTTTCTGGTGTAGTAAGGATTCCTAATAGTAATAATACTGATAATAAGAAAAAGCTACAGTTATTTGACTGATCTAGGATTTGCTCACAATGCAAAATCCACACCACCCTAAAAGTAATATCAACAGGCTCTATTTAGCAAGAATAAAAGAAGCTAAAGGTTTGTTAATGCAGAAGACACCATTGCTACAATTTGGGGCTTGAAAAACTATTTCTTTTATAGTGAGGAAACACTCTTCTCTGCAGTTAGAAATATTGAAGTCACTGAAATGGGGAAAGAATTCAAGAACAGAAAGAAGAATGACATAACAAATATTTGGAAAGACAAAGAACTCCATGGCCAATGAATAAAACAAGCTGAGGATGTCAGAAGTGAAGAAATCGGGTTTTGGCTTATAGATGGAAACCTGAAGCAAGAAACTGCACTGCTAATTATAGCCTTATAGGAACAAGCTATCAAAATGAATTTGGTAAAGATAAAAATTGATGAAACTCAGTCACAGAGCAAATGTGTGGAAAATGAGACAAAAGTATATCTCCCTGTTGGGAGAAGTATGTTAGCATAAAAATTGTATAACGGTATCATGCCTAGCTGTTTTAGTAAAAGAATGCATTGGAATGTTAGCCGAATTTGTGGATTCAAAGTGAGAGAAAATTCTTTTCTACTCTAAGCACAAAGCCTAAAATTTGGGGGAAAGGGACCAGATGATTGGATTGATGCCAGTATGCAATTGGTACTTAATTTATCGACCCTGAAAGGATGAAAGGCAAAGTCGACCTCGGTGGAATTTGAACAGATTAAATACTGCTAAGTATTTCACCCGGCATGCTAACGTTTCTGCCAGCTCGCCAACTTAAAATGAGAGAAAATTGGTATGAACATGAACCAGAGGCTGTGATGGGGTAAGACAACTGTAGGATTTCAGGAAATTTCTCCAGAAAGACTGATCATACTATTGAAGCTGGTAGACCAGATGTGATTACAGAAGTTAGTAAAAACAAAGTAGGATTAAAGACTTTTCAATTCCATGATATAGAGTGGATATTAAGGAAACTGATAACACTGAGAAATATCAGAACCTAACCATAGAGACGAAGAGATTGTAGAACACAAAGATGAAACTTGTTTCTGTGGTAGCTACTGCACTCTGCTCAGTACCCAAAGTGCTGCTTAAGAGGCTAACGAATCATGGAATTGTGATACATACTGTTAACCTGCAGAAAATCCTAAGAAAGATTCTTGAGATTTGAAGAGACTTGTCACCAGGCCTCAGGATAGCATCTCTGCTAATTAGATTAGCATGTAACAGCTTTTGTATAATAATAGTAGTAGTCATCATCATCATCATCATCATCATCGTTTAACGTCCGCCTTCCATGCTAGCATGGGTTGGACGATTTGACTGAGGGCTGGTGAAACCGGATGGCAACACCAGGCTCCAATCTAATTTGGCAGAGTTTCTACAGCTGGATGCCCTTCCTAAAGCCAACCACTCAGAGAGTGTAGTGGGTGCTTTTACGTGTCATCCGCACGAAAGCGGCCACGCTCGAAATGGTGTCTTTTATGTGCCACCCGCACAAGAGCCAGTCCAGGGGCACTGGCAACGATCTCGCTCGAAAACCCTACAAAGGCCAGTCAGGTGGTAT
>NC_068983.1:63286097-63299746 GCF_001194135.2 Octopus bimaculoides | reverse complement strand
GTGGTGGTGGTGGCGGCGGCGGTGGTGGTGGTGGTGATGGTGATGGTGATGATGATGATGATGATGGTGATGGTGATGGTGGTGGTGGTGTTATTGCTACTGGTAACATGTAATGCAACACAAACTGTTACATGCTTGAGCCATCAGTGACAAAACTGGCAACCCTAACAAGCTCTTGGCCTGATAAGTGAGGTGGATTTTGTTGGATACACTGCTGGACAAAAATGTAAAACCTGTTAAAGGGAAGATCAACTCACTATAGTCAACAACCATTCAACCGTATAAGTCTTTCTTTGTTTGCTGCAAGAGTAAATATTGAAGATGGCAACCAGCACAGAATAACCAGCTTCAACAAGGACAGACTGATCTGTTGGATGTCTTGGCTGGCAACCTGTCTAGAGATGGTGGCACAATATAACTACTGGTTGGTGGTAACCATAAAACACACACCTCATTCACGAGAGAAATGTCTAAAATGAAATGTAATCCTAATGATGCTTACAAGATGGACATTTTTTGCAAAGGTGTCATGTCTGGCAGCAGGTGTCCTGTGAAACAGCAGCACAAACCCAGTTGTAATCAAGCTACTGCTGGCCCACATCAAGAATACTGCATGGGAGTTGTGGAAAGGGAAAAAGAGGAACTGGCTACCATGGAAAAAAGCACTAGGAAGATAATGGCCATGCATGAGTGCCTTCATACTAGGTGTAACATAGCAAGGTTTTACCTACCTAGGAAGGAAGATGGAAAAGGATTGGTTGGAATAGAAGACAGCATTATAAAAGTGACCAAGTCCTTGCATGCCTATCTTGAGCAGGATGGGCTATGTGACCTGAAGAATATTCTAACTGGGACCCCACCTGCAAAGTCGTGCACTATTTCTCTTGATATGAGGTATTCATGATGATGATGATGATGACCTCACATTGATGGTGTGTGCTGCTCTCTCAATCAATCAATAATTATAATAATAATGATAATAATAATAATAATAATGGAAGGGAAAACTATCCTAATTCCGAAATCCACTGAAACGGCAAACCCATAAAATTACAGACTGATAACTTGTCTCCCTATAATTTACAAAGTCTTTACTGTAATAATATTGCAGAGAATGAGCAAGTTTCTGGAAGAAAACAACCTGTTTCCAGATGAGCAGAAGAGATGCTGCAAGGGCTCATATGGCTGTAAAGATCAGCTACTGAAGATAAAGCCATAACTGAAGAAAGAAGAAAGAAAAAAGGTCTAAGTATGGCCTGAATCGATTACCAGAAGGCTTTTGATAGTATCCTCCACACATGGATCCTAGAAATACTAGCCATGAACAAGGTAGCACCAATAATCATAAAACATATAAAACATTCCATGAATAAATGGCAGACATTGCTACAGTTCCAGACAAAAGAGGGACTCATAAAGACCAAAGCCATCCTCATTAGAAAAGGAATACTCCAAGGAGACACACTCTCTCCATTCCTTTTCTGCTCAGCACTAATACCTTTATCTGACATGCTAAACAGAACTGGATGTGGATACAACTGTTATAGCAAAACAATTAACCACCTCTTATATGTGAATGATCTAAAACTGTATGCTACAAATGATAAACAGCTGGAAATATTACTACAGACAGTACATGGATTTACCAAAGATATAAACATGAAATTTGGCTTAGAAAAATGTGCCAAAGCAACCTTGAAAAGAGGAACACTAGTTAAGAGTAGCAAGATCACACAAGATAAAGCAAATAAAATAAGAGAATTAGACCAAAGCCAGTCATGCAAATACTTAGGAATCAATGAGCTAGATACGATACAACATACACAAATGAAAGAGAAAATAAGAAAAGAATATTATAGAAGAGCTAAATTAATACTGAAAACAGAGCTCAAAGCAAAAAACTAGATAATAGATATCAGCATTCTAGCCATCCCAGTTATAAGTTACATCTACAATATCCTACAACTGGTATCTAAATGAACTAATCAACATAGCCAGGAAAACAAGAAAAATAGCGATAGGATTTAGGATGCACCACCCAAAATCTGACATAGAAAGTTTATATATACAACGTATCGAAGGTGGTAGAGGCCTTATACAGTTAGAAAGCTATTACAAAATAACCACGATAGGGCTACAAAAATACCTACTTCGGAAGCAAGGAAAACTAATACAAATAGCCACAAAACATGAACAAAACAAGAAACTGTTTTCAATCTTTAAGGAAGCTGACAAATACAAAGAAGAATTCATAGTACCTAACAACTATGAAAAAAAAGATGAAACAACAAAAGCTATAAAACAACTGAAATCTAAACTAAAACTGGAACAGCAACGGATCATGATAAAATGATGCCCCTTCATGGCAAACAATGGGTTAAACTAAACACAAAAGAAATAGACAAAGCAAAATCCCAACAATGGTCGAGAAGCCCAGGACTCAAAGCAGAGACTGAAGGATTTTTAATTGCAGCACAAGATCAAAGCTTCTACACCAGAAATTATCAAAAACATATAATGAAAAGAAATGCAACAAGTAACTGCAGAATGTGTGGAGATGGACAAGAATCAATAAGCCATATTGTCTCTGGCTGCCCAGTCCTGGCTAAGAAGGAGAATATTCACAGACACGACAGATTTGAGATCTATATACACTGGAAGCTATGCCAACACTATGGAATAATAACAGAAAAAAGATGGTATAGGTACATGCCAGAAAAATTCACAGAAAATGAGAAAGCAACCATACTATGAGATATACCAATTAACATGGATAGAGAAATTGAGGCCAATAGGACGGATATTGTTGTCAGAGATCACAAACAAAAAAATGCTTTCTAATCGATGTATCAATACCAACAGATGACAGCCTTTCTCCGAAGGAAATGGAAAAACTTTCAAAATGCAAAGATCTGGAAATAGATGTAACTCGAATGTAGAATCTAAAAACAAAAACAATTTCTATCATAGTAGGTACATTAGGAATGATAAAAAAATATTCAGATAAGTACATAACAAAAACACCTGGACTAACAAGTATATATAACATACAGAAAATAGCACTGCTATACACCACACACATTCTATGTAAAACACTTTCAATACACATTATTTACATTATTTACATTTGATGGATATTTGTCCTCAACTTGTTTGTTGTTAACACAGCGTTTCGGCTGATATACCCTCCAGCCTTCATCACGTGTCTTGGGGAAATTTCGAACCTGGGTTCTCATTCCTAAGGTATTTTTCAATGTTGTTTTTATAATTATTATTATTCGAAATTTCCCCAAGACACCTGATGAAGGCTGGAGGGTGTATCAGCCGAAGCGTTGTGTTAACAACAAACAAGATGAGGACAAATATCCGTCAATTGTAAATAATGTAAAAAAAAATCATTCTTTTTCATGTGAATGGTGTCTCTGAATTAACAAATCCTCATCATCATCATCATCATCATCATCATCATCATCTTCATCATCATCGTCATCATCATCATCATCATCATCATTTAATGTCTGTTTTCCATGCTGGCATGGGTTGGACAGTTTCACAGGAGCTGGCCAGCTGACCCTTCCTAATGCCAACCACTTTACAGAGTGTACCAGGTGCTTTTATGCAGCACTGGCATGGGTGCTTTTACATGACACTGGTACGGGTGCTTTTTATATGGTACTAGCACCCACGAGCCTGCAAGACCAGGAATGTTCAGCTGAAGAGGGATGCAGGGGACATGCTTGTTTGCAAGGACAACCCTGCTTTTACTCAGCTTGATGTGTCTTCTCAAACACAGCAAACTGCCAGGAGTCTCAATTCTCTATCCTTCCCTCTGTGAGGCCCAACATCTGAAAGTCCTTTCTCACCACTTTATCCCACATCTTCCTGAGTCTACCCCTTCCACATGTTCCCTCCACAATTAGAGATCAGCACCTCTTCATGCAACTGTCTTCATTCATATGCATTACGTTTCTGTACTAGTACAGTTTCCTCTCTTGCATATTACATCTGATGCTTCATATACCCAATTTATCTCTCAAATCACTTATACTCTGCTGTATATGCACACTGATATTACCCATTCACCAGAGCATACTGGCTTCATTTTTTTCAAAGCCTTCGCATGTTCCCAGTAGTCACAGCCCTCTCACTGCCATGTAACATAGCTGTTCATACACAGGTATCATACAATCTGCCTTTCTCTCTTGGGGAGAGGCTCTTCATTAGTAACAGAGGTAATAGTTCTTTAAACAATTCTATTTTCTTACAACAATAAATGTATTTCCTAACAGCAATAAATGTACAACCTTGTATATTTACTTAATGGTTCATTCATGATTGCTTAGGTTATACTTCAGCAAGGAAAATGAAACATGTATGAAATTCTGTCCCATACATACAGGAATAAATAAAGCAAAATATTATTTATTCCTCATTTCATATTTATTTTAGGTTTTTAATGTTTTTTACATGTTCATTGTAACTTACCTACTAGTAATAAGTATGAAATAGCAGGAGTTCTTGCATTTCAGCAAGGTTTAATACTATTTAGTAGTGTAATATGCTTTGCCTACATTTGCAATAAACAACTCCTTCATTATAAGATAAGTTGTCTAACATCTTAACCTATCAGCCACTAAAGCTCTGAGATAGATAAATAGATATCATTTGAAACAAGATAAATGTATCATTTATAACTTGTTGATTGTAGAAGAATGAGTTCATATTGATAAACACAATACAAAATATATGATTAAATTGAATTTTCCAATGAAAATAAACTATTAATGTGACAGTTATAATGTAACAGTAAATTTGGAATAATATTGAGCAGTTTTGTTATAAATGGTAAACAGCTTGTAAATAATAACTAACTTATATAAAAAGAATTTTATAAACAAATATTTTGCATTACATTTGATTTCCAAAATATTTCTTTCATAGCAAGCTATCATTTCACATAAATGATGTTATTCTAATTCATTTCTCACTGTGCAACAAAAGAAATTACTGAAATGGTTTGGCATTTAATTAGCTTATATGAAAATGAAATTCTTTATGTGTTAATATGGTTCTAAACTCTATGGCAATTTTCAATGAGAAATTCTGTGTACACTTCTTTGTATTTGAGATATACAGTTTTCGATATATTATGGATCCAAACATTTCAATTTTCTTCTTGTAATTTTGTATTGACAGAATTTTTCCTTTTTATATTATTTTCAGTTTGTTTATTTACCTTACTTAAAAAGCAGTTGACATTCTCTCCCTATTTCACTTTTTATCAATTACTATTTCAGTTTTCTATTATCACTTCAAATTGAGAAGCTAAGGCTGTGAGACTTAAAATATGATAAACCTAGCATAAACAGTAGATAGCCATTCCAAATGATTTAGCCCTTTTCTTAGCATATATCTGTTGACATACGGACCTTTGTTTATTCTAGTTTTAAATATAATACAAAATTTAGTAAAATATCTTTGTAATTACTAAGTTAGTGATTGGAACAAGCTGGCCTGAAATTTTGAAGGAAGATTTTCATTAAGGTCACTGTAAAACAGAACATTTGTGTCAAAGAACTAAGGATGGTTTCAAAGTAACACTAGATATTACAATTTTTGAGGACATCCAAGATTCCAGAATATGTCTGTGTTGTCCCCATATAATAGGGGTGGAAGTAGAAGCAAGTGTTATGTGACTGTAGGAGCAGTCAATATATTATTGTAGGTTGTAAAAGCTTTCAGTTGTTGAATACTTAACAAGAAAAGTAAGTTCAATACCAATAAATATTTTATCCTTTTTCAAAATTTGTTTTTTCCTTTTCAATTAAAAGGGATTATTGCTTAATTAATAAAAAAAATTGAATGATTTATATACCATCTCAAACAAGCACATCATATTTATAAGGCTTGGACCATATCATCATGTGAAGTATATATTATTGTAAGTACTATATATATATAAATTGGTTTCAAAATTTGGCACAAGGCCAGCAAGTTCAGGGTAAGAGGATAGTTGATTACATCAACCTCAGTGTTCAACTTACATATTTTATCAACCCTGAAAGGATGAAAGGCAAAGTTGACTTTGGTAGAATTTGAACCCAGAGTGTAGAAGACATGAAATGCTGCTAAGCATTTTGCCTGGTGTGATGATTCTGCCAGTTCATGGCCTTAAGTACTATTTATATATTAGAACCATTATTTCTAATGCAGCATTTTAACAAGATAGTGGCAAATAGTACAGGGCAGTGAAATAATAGTAAAGAAAGTTAAAAACCTGGCATTACAATTAAGGGCTTGAATTGTAAATCCAAAATAGGAAAATGTTTTCCTAAAGAAAATTGGTTCCTGAAGATTATCAAAGACTGGACCACAATAAATATAATGTAAAATATAATAATATGACATATATATTCCATAGAATGAAATTTTGTAATTATTGTTGCCTTAACTCATCTCAGAAATTTAGAAATGAATTTTTTTGTTTTATTTTAAGAAGTTTAATGTGATATAAACTGTATTTGATATGTCTTTCATACAGGAACATGTGTTAATTGGTCAGCTTGGACAGGAAACAATTTCTTCAGTTCCACCACAAAATAATCTCCTGCATGATTCCTTTCTGAAAACTAAACATCCTTTGGGTTGCTTTGTTTTACTGCCATCACAATCAGGTAAAATGTTGATTAAATCATTGGCTTGTAAAGAATTAATGGTAGCACAAGGTCAAAGCCTTCAAGCTGAAATGCCTTCACACAGCAATCTTCAAATGATAGAATCTTCAATTTCTCAAGTAAGTTGAACTGATTTATTACTCTAGATTTTAATGTTTTGACACTTGTATAACTTTGTATATCTTTTTAGCAAAGGTTTTAACATATAGATGATTTTCCCTGCTTGAAATCTCTCAACAGAAAAGTAGCAATTGAAATTGTTCTCAAGTTATTTGCATATTCAGCAACATAGCATTTACACTAATAAGATTTAAAATATATTTCCATTTCTGTCCATCACCTTGAATTCAATGTTATTTTCTGGAAATATAACTGTGAATTATTTTTTTATGAAAAGGTCTGAGAAAGGATTATGTTATTCTTTTATGTTTAAGATACATGGTTCTCATAAGTTTTCTAGAGTTATACACTTTCCTAATATAATAATGAGAGTAGTGTTTTTATATATTTGTCCAGAATCATGCCGGCTGCAGAGGAGGAGGGAAAATAGTAATTCAGTAAAGGAGAAGTAGTGAGAGTAATAGCCCTGACTGAGAGGGAGTGAGAGAAAATAATTGCAATGAGAGAAAGGAAGGGGTGATATATGAATAAGAAATGAAGGGGGTGGAAAAATAAATCAGCGTTTCAACTCTGTGTGAATATATGTGTGTATGCATGTGCGTGTACAAGGGAAGTATATGAATGTTTGTATGTGTGATTATTATGTACCTTATTTTGTACCTGATTTATATATAATATACTACAATTTGCTGTCATTATTGATGGCATGTGGTCAGTAACTGTTTTATATATCACCAATTTTCAGTAACTGCTTTATATATCACTAATATATAAAACAGTTACTGAAAATTTTATTCCATAATCATTGTGTTCAATCAAACACTTTGCAATATATTGCTAAATTATTTACTTTATTTGTCAAGTTACAACAAAAGCATCCTAGCATTCAGAGTTAAGGTCATCATGTTGCACTGTCTGAAACCATCTTTTCCCAGTTCTTTGATCCCACACTGGTACCAGTTCTTATCTTTTGTGGTGAAGAACTCCTTCCCTGAAGCTTTCACCACCTCTTGGTTGATGAAGTATCACAAGCCCAGTAAGTGAGCCACGAATCAACAAGTAATAGAGGGAGATATTTTTCTACACTCCTAATGTGCATAAGCAGTAGTTATGCAAGGGCCAGCTTCTGGAGTCTGTCATTAAACATGAGTGTTTCAAACATAACATGCTTTGCATCTAGTGAAATTATAAAGTGGAATTATAAGGATATAATTCACAATGAGTTCATTCTGAATGGTTGAACCATTGATACCAACTTGTACTCTGAACAGCTGGAGTGGCTGTATGCCATTGTGCAGCAAAAGTACCTAGTATTGGTTAGCAGAAAGCAAACTCTTCTGCAGTAAGACAACGTAAGACCTCATACCACTTGAACAACCCAGAATAAACTCAGAAACCTGAGGGAATCAAGCTGATGTCACACTCAGCATGTAGTTCAGAATTAGCTCCCTTAGATTATCACTTGTTCCAAACCACGGCTCACTTCCTGTGCTTGTGATGCTTCATCAACCAAAAGGAGGTGGAAGCTTCAGTGAAGGAGTTCTTCACCTTGAAGGACAAGAACTGGCAGAAAGGTGACTGCAGACAGTGCAACATGATGGCTTCTACTTTGAATGTTAGGATGCTTTTGTTGTAACTTGATGAATAGAACAAATAAGTTACCAAGTTTTGAAAAACTTTTCACTCAACTCAATACTTTTCAGAATTAGTGAACGGTAAGCATTATAAAATGTTTAAGTTGGAATTCTGGAAAATAATGGACACTTTTAATATGAAATATATCATTACTTGCTAAATATTTGGAGTAAAACTTAATGGCTTTATCCTTTAGTATCACTGAAAAATTATTTAAGTGTGCTTTCTATACATACAAACATTCATACATACATACATACATACATACAAGTAATGTTAATATTTATGGCTATCCCAAAAAATATTCACTTATAACTCTGGGAGGCAGATTTGTTACTGAGATGTTTGTAATTAATTTTAGGGGTCACAGCAACACCAAACTCTCACCTTGTGTTTGAATGACAGATTATTTTTCTGGAACAATATTTTTTTTCAGTGGAGGTTTGGTGTATTTTATAAGCCATCAAATATAATGATGATTATAATGTTTTGTACAAAAATAACTCACTGATTTGGTAAATTAAAATACTAACGAATTGCCTAAGGGTATCTTCAGCAGAAAGAGCATATAGTTAAGTTATTTTATCTTTTTTTTTTAAATCTCTGTTGAGACTGTTAAAGATTATCTAAAAGAATGTCCATTTTACACATCACTAAGTGACTGTCCAGTGTTTTTCACAAATAGTGTTTTATACACACACCATCAAGCGTTAAAAGAAAAATTAAGCTATCAAAAAAAAAATCAAGAGAAACTTTTGCTGGAAAGATAATCACATGATATTTAATTTTGTGCAAATGTGAAAACATAAAGATTGCTTTGATATTATATCAGGTAATAAAAGAGAATTATAATCATAGTGATAATATTCAATTTATTGAATATTGATGCATGAGGGTTTTGTTATTTTATCTAGAGATCTGGGGAAAAAAATCTCAAGTGAAAATAAATATGTTTCATTTTGGGTACATTTATAATTGCAGTCACGTTAATTGTAGCAGAACTCATTTACATTTTTCTTATGAATCAAATGCCATAAAAACAAATATACAGCTTATATCTCCTTATGAAACTACTTTAATGGCAGGTAATGGAACCATTTGCTGATACACCTATTTTATTTTGGTTTGTTTGCTTTATCTTCTTTATCTTCACATCATTATTCTAAATGCTAATTTCATCGAGATTTAATACATTTCCAACAGTAAAGTATTTATTGACTGATTAATGAGTTTACAGCACTTTGTTGAGGCATGTTGACAGAATAACTAGAACTTAATGGACTTCTGAGCCTTGCTAATTTACTATTGATCTCTGTTTTTGGATGATATTAGCTGCTTCAGAAGCGCTTTAATATTTTATAGTCACCCACTCTTAATGCCAGCTTCATCTACTATCATGTTTCTATATTGTTTTTAAGTATGATGGGATGCAGACATTCCATTCTCAGATTAAATGAAAATTTTTCTACTCCATTCAAGAATTTCTTTGTAATTTGTGTTTTATTTCTGCTCTGAACTAAAATATAGAAAAAGAATGAAGAATATTGAAAGCAGAATTAATAAATGTAAAGTGTACACAGTGAAAATGACAACCATGCATTTTCTGAGGATTTTTATTGTGATTTTATTGTGCAAGTGATAGAAAGGGAGACAAAAATTTTGTAAACTATGCAAGTACTAGTGGCAGCAGACCCAGAAGATTACAGATAAAGAACATTGGGTTGTAGAAACACTATTGCATTGCACTTAATAGAAAACAATAGAAACATATAATATAATTTAATATAAGCATTTAATACCGAAAACGGTAGAGGAGTAGGGGCCGAAACCGGACATGGTTCCTCCTGATGATGTCTTTAGCCACTGGATCCTATAAAGGAGCTATTGAGGTAGCAAACCCCGAAACATGGTTGGAATTCCTTTCTACTCTTCAATATTCATGTTGCTAACTTAAGCAGACTATATTTAAACATATGAGTAAAGTTATACCAATAGATGGTAGCTCTTCTTTTAACAGACATGATATTTTACTTTGAAATTAAATTGTGGAGAAAATATTGGTAATTTAATAAAGTTTAGCAAACAAAATCAGTGAAAATTGTCTGTAATTATGAAATAGCTATTGAAGCAACTTGGAAATTTTTATTTCAAAGAAACTATTCACAGATTAGAATATAATCTCTAGAATCTTGCTTTCTTTTCAGTTGTATTAAATTTTTCATAAAATCTGATCCCTATCACCTCATCATATTTGTTACTTTACTTTTGCTTTTTGGGTTTGATGGGTTGTTATTGTCTAAGTCATTAATGATATGATGTAATAGGTTCAGCAGCAGAATAATACATCAAATAGGTTTGGATGAAGAGACAATACATGATAGGTAGAAAAATGAGAACCGAGTGAGATGAGTAGAGAGGAGTGACAGGGAGGTAAGAAGGTATCAAATAGAGGGGTGGAGTAGCAGATGTAGACTTGACAGACACATTAGATGAGAAATCCAAATGTGTGCAGGTATATACACACATATGCATTATGCCTCCAGCTTCAATCACTAAAACCATTTTTAACATTAGCTTTGCCATGCTTGCACAGTTGGACATTTTCTTAAGCACAGTGTGTCATTAATCGTCTCAGTCCTTTATCATATTCTCTATGAGGTTCAACCAGCATATCTCTCAACACATTTATACATGCTAATCTTTTAAAATTCAAGCAAATATTTTTCTCAGAATCATTTATGGTTGTCATTCGGAAAAGGAAAGATTGTATGAAGTATTTAGTGCAAAATCTAAGAAGTGTCACATAGTAAGAATGACTTGGATGAGAAAGATAGGTGAGAAAAGACGGCCTGGGAGATGAAGTTAAGCAGCTAGCAAGTTCAGAGAAGCAGGGACCATTATAATTGTGACAAAAAAAGTTGTAACGTAATTGTTACGTACATTAAACAAGATAACCAGACGACAGTAGAAACAATGTAACGAGCTAACAAATCTCTTTATGAACCAACAACCAATATTCCTTGTGAACTAACCAACTGACACCTTCTGACTTCACTGTGAACTAACACGAACTTCACTTGACTCTGAACTGTCAAACTCACTCGGATTGTTACTATTTATACTTTACTTGGACCAGTCTATCTCTTGCAAGGGGGCATTGTAACTCTCATAACAACAAAGGTAGATTACAGAAATAGCATGTCTGTGAGCTAGTGGTTGAAGCATGTTGATGACTGAATCTTTGTCAGTCAGTTGACTGGCCTTCTTTGGGATGGGAGCATTTGTAGCAACAGTATCATACTTAAGTGTAAGCAGTATCAGGTCATACTTGAAAGTTGTGGAAGATTAGCATCTGATCAAAGCTGAAATGTCTCCTGGATCTAAAGTTGAATCCTTGCCTTTGTGGAATAGTGTTGATATAGTTATATATGTGCGATCACCATGAATCAACATCAAAAATTGTGAACTCCAGCATTTGAAACAACCTATAGCTACAGAGTGTGAAGGAGAAGATAATTTTTTGACATGTGCAGTTGTATCTTTGTTCTGTTGACAGATGAAAGGTTAATTGAAGAATGTTCTCAAGTAATGAATACAGTGTTTGTCTTGAAAGAAGCCTTGAGGTTGTTTGTTGACTATGCCTGTGTATGTAAGGTTAAGTGGGGTGATGTTTTGTATGATCTGCTTCAGAGAACATATATTGCCAAAAGTAAGTAGTTAACAATATGTGGGTCAGAGAGCTTTCATCAGTACATACCTCAATGGTGTGGTTTAACAGGAAGTGTCTGATCAAGAAATGAGAAACAGATGTTAATTATATGTAGGTGATGGACCTCTGGTGACCTGGTTCTATAAAAGCCATAGTGATTATCACCAAAGAGGAGAGAGAGAAAGAGAGGGGGAGGCAGAGAGAGAGAAAGAGAGGGGGAGAGAGAGGGAGGCAGAGAGAGAGAAAGAGAGGGGGAGAGAGGGAGGCAGAGAGAGAGAAAGAGAGGGAGGCAGAGAGAGAGAGAGAAAGAGAGGGAGAAAGAGGGAGGCAGAGAGGGAGAGAGAGAGAGATGCAAGGTGATAAAGGAACTGTCTCCATTACTTTCAAGATATTGGAAGTGAATGTGATAAGCTGACAAGCTCAGATAAGTGACTCTTTTGTGAGATGGAACATACTGAAGCATGCTTCCAAAGATTAGGATAGAGTTATTGAATGGCGAGCACAAAGCTAACTTTTGTGTGAACTGTTTAAGAATGATGGAAGAGATGTGACAGGCTACAGAATTCCTGAAATTTGGTGGAGAGCTTACAGACTGTGTGATGCATTACGGTATTTCTTGCTTTTAAGATGGCAGTTTTTTAGATATTGTAGTAGTGTTAAAGGACTTCTCCAGGAATTGTAGTAGTGTTCTTTGACTATACTTCTGTAATGTAGTCACTGGTAAATTACTTGGGTGTTTTAGGCTGTGGACTTTGGTTGCATGAAAACGGAAGTAATGTGACTAGAATGGCTTATGATACTTCAGAAGTGTTGGAAGTGAAAGACATTTACTACCAGTAGTTAACCTAAAACTATTGGAACACAGACAAATTCTGACAGTTAATGATCATAAAGTTCAGTGGGTGGGTATGTAGTGCAGTAAAAGAATTTGTAATATGTTGTATCTGTTTCACAGTAGTCAGCTGATCCTATGGAGGCAAAGATAAGGCATAAGTAAAGATTGGGTTTAGAAGTGTGGAACAAATAAAAAGTACTTGGTGTGTTAGTGTGTCCATCATAGGTATTGTTAGAACTTAGTATAAGGGAAGCCAATGGAAGAGGAAGACAAGGAAGACATAGGCAGAAGTGGTAAAGACTGATCTCAGGAAGGTGAAACTTGCAAAGGAGATGACAAAAGAACAAAACAGTTACCTGGTTGTTCTTTGGAATAGAACTTATTCAACCCATGAAAGCTTGACGAAAGGATGATGAATATGATTATGAGTGTGTTTCAGTATGTTAATTGATTTCTTTTATCTTTTACTTGTTTCTGTCATTGGACTGTTGCCATGCTGGGGCTTGAAGAATTTTTAGTCAATTGAATTGACACTAGTACATACTTTTTAAAGCCTGGTTCTATTCTATCATTACAGGTATGTAAACATAACAACACAAGTTATCAAGCAGTGGTAGGGGAAAAACACATGTGTGTGTGTGTATATATATATATATATATATATATATATATATAT
>NC_068983.1:63284199-63286039 GCF_001194135.2 Octopus bimaculoides | reverse complement strand
TATATATCATGCCGGTGGCATGTTTGTGCCGGTGGCACGTAAAAACACCCACTATACTCTCGGAGTGGTTAGCATTAGGAAGGGCATCCAGCTGTAGAAACTCTGCCAAATCAGATTGGAGCCTGGTGTAGCCACCTGGTCCACCAGTCCTCAGTCAAATCGTCCAACTATGCTAGTATGGAAAGTGGACGTTAAACAACGATGATGATATATATATATGTATGTACATATATGTGAAGGGCTTCTTTCAGTTTTTGTTTACGAAACCCATTCACAAGGCTTTGATCGGCTGAAGGCTATAATAGAATACACTTACCCAAGGTACCACACAGTGGGACTGAACCCGGAACCATTTGGTTGGGAAGCAAACTTCTTACCCAACAGCCGTGCTGGCAGATTAATTTTTAAATGAAAATGATAGTGAAAATTTAATGACATATTTTTTTTTTGTTTCAATCTAGTTGGAATTTCTTGAGACTTATAATCCTCTTTTTGTGTCCAGTGGTCTCTACACAGCATTGATTAATTTCGTATCAAAACAGTCTCAACCTAAACAGCAAAAACAGTCAGCTAAGGTATGTATTATTAATACTAATTTCCATTTCAGCACATTAAATTTTTTTCCCTGAATTGGTCAACATATTTTATTATTTGACCAAGATCAAGAAATCAGATACTTAACTATTCAAATAGTTAAATAAATGTTACACAAACACACACATGATTCTAAGGTGGAAAAGACTTAGGAAAGATAAGTATATTCTTGATTTTAAATCCCACAGTTATAGATATTCTTTGACTTTCACTGCTCTTAAACAACACTTAATTTGGCATTTAATGAAAATTCTCAAAGGAAATATTAAAAAGGAAAAAGAAACACGTTTTATCCAAAATGTTGGAATTTTCAAATAAGTTTCTGATATCTTGGTATTTTAATATGATCTTGCTATAAAATAACATTGATTGTACAACTATTACATAGGCAGAAGGCAATTTATAGCTTATTCGCCAAGCTGTGTAAACATTAAAAAATTATATTCTTGCCATATTTGCTTTATTTATTAATTCTAGGCATCCATTACAGAAGAAACTAAGGCAAAGCAGAGATCTTTATTTCATCCATCAAAGGAGATTTCTTTTAGCAAAAAACGTTCTTCTAAATATAAAAACCAATATAAAGAAGTCAATTCATGGGATTTTGACTTCACAGATGCATGTGATTTCATCAAATTTTCTAAATAGCTTTTGATATGATGTGTTTCCTGTTTTAGTTCTTTGCATATGCTACATGCATTCTTTTTGAGAATGAATGTTGCTACATGTGATAATATGCTAATAAGTGATTTTAATGTCGCTGATGTTACATGTCATAATATGTGATTTTTATGTTGATGTTGGATTGTATTTATTTTCATTCACCTCAATATTAGGAGTATAATAAGAGAAAACAAATTATGGGGGCTAGGAGGGGAAAATACCTGTATAAAGTGATTTATACCTTTGTTTATTACCATTATCTGTCAAGTTATTTACTGATTCACTAGTTTCTTTTATTGTAACACACATGAAAACACACACAAATGCATTTTGTTTGTCCAAATGCCATTTTTTGCTTCATTAAAAACATGTAGTAAATACCCACAAGTTAACATAGATATATTTGTTCTCTTTGTAAATATACCAGAATGAAAATATGTATACTGTTAGTTCACATAGATATTTTAAGGAGAATTTACAATACTTTAATTTGTTTATGAGGATGAATAGTAAAATAAACCAATGTGTTTCACATTTTATTGTATTACAATATATTATATTATACTATTTTACATATCATATT
>NC_068983.1:63283128-63284189 GCF_001194135.2 Octopus bimaculoides | reverse complement strand
GTATATATATATATATATATTGTTTATATGAATTCATACAAGTTCAAAAGTACTTGTTTATAGGTATCACTATGGTATGTAATCAGTTAAAATATCTCCTGTGAAAATTCATATTGAATTGTATAAAATCTATACTACCACTGGTCTTAGAATCATCAGTCATACCTTTACCTACTTTCAGCAATTCCATGATGGAATTAGGTTTACTTCTGCAGAGTAAACCTCCTTTCTTTATAGAATTGTTGCGACCATGTTGGAATAAATCTGAAGATTTTAAGTCAGTGGTGGTATACATTTGATTCAGTATTAGAATTTTCAGAGGAGTTTATCAGAAACTCAAAGTAACATGATGTAACTGATTCCATATTGTAATTATAGAATGATTAAAATTTTTTTTTAAATATTCAGTATTCCCTTTTGCAATACAAAACTACAAACAAAATAAAGAGTACTGAAGATATAGAGTTGATATATTTTAATTGAAAGTTGACTGCTATTGTAGCCATTAATTAAATTCCCTATCTCAGAGCTTTTTTTTTTTTTGTTTCTCAAATGGATTTCATATAAAGGTTAAATATGAAAATTATTAATAAAAATATTTAAACTGGAGCAGTGTTGTTTTCAATTATATATACATAACGTATACACAAATGTACATGCACTCACAGACACATCCATATAGACCATACAAATACATGGATATATGAGTCAACAAGGAAGTCTTTATATGATTGCTTGACCAGCTAGAAATAGCAACCAAATAGCAACCATACAACACTGCACTATTTTAGAACAGGACGCATTTGATAATGTGTTCCTGGGTCCACTGCATACATGAAACAGTATGATGGTTATGGCTAGAATGCCTTCATACATTTGTGCATTTGGATTTAACACTTCTAAAGATTTCCCACTCCCACTTTGGGTTTATCCCCCTATGTAAGGTAGAGATCATATGGTGCATAATACGATAGTATAGTGGATGCTGGCTGAAAGGAATGCTACTGATTGTTATGTTCTCTGCAAAATGCCAGCTTTTTTTTCAGGTACATGACGCTGTC
>NC_068983.1:63278862-63281740 GCF_001194135.2 Octopus bimaculoides | reverse complement strand
TTAGATACAAATAATTACAGAGGTATCAAGCTTTTAGATCAGGTAATGAAAGTCACGGAGAGGGTCATAGCTCAACTGCTTAGGGAGCGAGTCAGTTTAGATGAGATGCAGTTTGGGTTCGTGCCTGGGAAAAGCACCACTGATGCTATATTTCTGGTAAGACAGCTTCAGGAGAAATACCTAGCCAAGGATAAACCTCTGTAACGGAAGCTATCAACTACTTCTAGTTTTTCTCCCTGGAATGTGACAGAGCTGTTCTCTGCACATTTTCAGTGTTTATAACACATGAGCATTTGCCACATACGAAAACTATCTTCCCAGTCAGCTCCCCACTTTGATATTGCTGTACCTCTTATGTGTCCATAGCTTCCTTACACTAGGTACATCTTATGGAGTTTCTACCTATGTCTTTTCTACAGATCGAGCAGAGCCATGACACTTCTCCTCTAGTTCTGATAGTGACTCAGTAATTAGAGCAAGGTCATCAGCATAGAGGAGCTCCCAGGGGAATCCTGTCTTGACTTCTTCTGTTATTGCCTGGAGGACTATGGTGAATAAGAGGGGGCTGAGGACTGATCCTTGGTGGACCCCTACTCCTACTTGGAATTCTTCACTATACTTGTTGCCAACCTTCACTTTACTGACAACATCCGTGTACATGGCTTGCACAGCTCTCACTAACCATTCATCTATCCCTTAGTTTCCTCATTGCCCCTAGATAAGGGATTGGTGGACCCTGTCAAAGGATTTCTCCATTTCAATATAAGCTAGATACAGAGGTTTATCTTCGGCTTGGTATTTCTCTTGCAGCTATCTTACCAGAAATATAGCATCAGTGGTGCTTCTCCCTGGCATGACTATGGTGCTGCTACACCAGTCATTGGGTATGAATCCTTCATGTATCACCTAGTTAACTATACGGGTGACTAGGCTACAGCTGACACCGACAGATATTTTGAGCATCTCTGCAGTGATTTCTGATGGGTTGGGGGCTTTTCCTGTCTTCATACCCTTAATTGCTTTATCTATCAAGGTACTGTCAATCTGGATAGCAGTTGGGTTGACATTCGGCAGACACTCTTTCTCCCATTCATTCTCTTTATTGAGCAACCTTTCATAGTGGCCTCTCCAAACCTCTCTCTTTGCAGCCTCGTTTAATGCAAGTGAACCATCATCCATGTGGACACATTTCTCTCCTACGTCATCACGATTCTCTCTCACACACTGTCTTGCAACATGAAATACCTCAAGTCTTTGGTCCTCATAATACAGAACATTGGCAAATATTTTCTTATCTACTTCCCCTCTGGCTAAGTAAACCTGTCTCCTAGCTTCCCGTCTGGCAGTCTGATACAATTCCCTGCTACCAGAGTGAGGCAGAGAGAGAGAGAGGGGGCCAGAGTTAGGGTGGTCAGGGATAGAACACAAGGGAGAAAAATATTCTTTAGGGATGTTGGGTAACATAATTTAATGAAACAGCAAATGCTGATAATAGTGAAATAAAATTGAAAAATCTTAGAATTTTCGGTCAGCCAATCTGTGACAAAATTAGAGAAATAAGTGATGATGTGACAAACTTGAATAAATGAATAGGTGACAAATAGTAAATGCACATGAAGGAACTTAAGTTTGTCTCAAGACAATAGCGAAGAAGATGAAACTCTATTTAAACTATGTTTACATGGTAAGTATATTCATGAAATTTGAAACATGACTCAACATGTTGAGGGTATGACTTATGTATTATAATTTTACATCTGATTTTCCATACTAGCATGGATTGGACATATATGTGTTTGGGTGTAAAGCAGTAAAGTTTATTTCTTTTTTCAAAGCGCAGGCCCAGAATTCAATTTGTCACAACTTTGAATATCTTGTGTGTGTGTGTTGATCAAGGTATACAGGATTATAGATCCATTTCTGATGATCTTACCTGTCGGTTTCACACAAGTTATTAGTTATATTAAATGATTACTTAAGAACACACTCATCAGACCGGCCAGTTATGAGAAAAAAAAAATAGTGATGGTTTTCTGTTACTATAGGTAAGTATCACTTCCCATTTTTGGGTGCTATAAAACTAAACAAAACTATCAAATAAAAGATGAAATTCTATTAATGATTGTGTCTCTTATACCAAAAGTCTGAGTGAGTTGTGACTGCCAGCAAAGTGTTTATCCATTAAGCTAAGAAGGATCTTACATGAACTTTTACATTTTGTGTGAAGAAGTGTGTCAATGTAAATGCACCAACACCAGTTTTTGTGCAGTTTGGGGGCAACCACAATGATACATATATGCACATGCTTATGTATACACACACATATACATACAAACATGCATATATATATATATATATCAGAAAAAATTGAAATGACAAAGGAATGAACAATTCATTGTGTCATGTACTAAAGTTAATTGTTTATTCCATTGTCATCTTAATTTCTTATTACTGCTCTGAACTCAACACAACTTCATTCTGAAGCATATGCATATTGAATTCTACACCAGGTTTTTAGTATCACAATGCTTGAGCAAAATATGGATATATATACAAGGGAGTATTGTAGTTTGCTTGAACCATTATGTATTGTTTGTAAAGGATAAAAAATTTTGAATGGTACAACAATGCACTATAATACAAACAATGGACTATATACCTGTTGTAATTTAGTCATCCATGGTCTGATAATATTTCAGAATAAAATTCCTTCTTCAGATATTCTTAGATGGAGTCGCTCCTATAATCGGTTTCCCAACTGCTTTTCTTTTGGAAAACCGATTATAACAGCGACTCCATCTAAGAATATCTGAAGAAGGAATTTTATTCCGAAATATTATCAGACTATGGATGACTAAATTACAACAGGTATATAGCC
>NC_068983.1:63275887-63278542 GCF_001194135.2 Octopus bimaculoides | reverse complement strand
TATATATATATATATATATATATATATATATATAATTATGTGTATTTCTTCTATCTTAATGAATAAAAATTCTTCTGAAAGAATAAATGGTTTAATAGAAACCTGTATGAATAAAAGGGTTATGACAAGTTTTGGCCAGCAGTTGTATAATTTTCTTAAAGATACATACATGCACATGTATGTATATGTATACACACACACACACACACATGCACGCACTCATACACAGCTTGTGAGTCTGGACCTGAAATCACATGGTTGCTAAGTAAACTTGTTAGTCAATCAGTCATGCTTGCACTTTTAACAAAGACAATTGAGAACCACTGGAGTATACGTTGCTGTACTGATATGGTTCAATAAAACCAAAACATATGCACAGGTGTCCCTTTTGTCTGTAGACTTAATTTTGTGATATCAATTCTTAAATTCTTGAAACTATGTCCCTCTCTCTCGTCCTTGAGAGTTGCTAATATTACCTATGGGATTTTTATTTTGCTTTTCACCTAAGAGGAAAATTTTCATGTGTCATTCAGTACATCACACACACACATTACACAGAAACAAACATGCATACACACGCCACAATAAACACACACCACATAAACACACACACACACACACATACACTTGCACCTTTATAATTATGTATCAAATAGATTTCTTAAAATACATATTTGAAATAATGATATTGTTTTGTTGAAATTATTTATGATATTTGCTCTAACTTTAAAGGCAATATAACACCATATACTTCCTGTTTATAATAATATTCCACATTTCAAGTCAAATTCCATTATGTTTTCTTTGGGGATTTTATTTCTCAGGAAATAATATACGTTATTTCTTTGAGAAAACTAAATTTTACATCTTTGCTGATAAATAGTTTATGAGATGCAAGTGTTGAATAAAAACTATAATCATTTTAGATTGCAGTAAATTACAGGTGATGTAAAATGTGTATTTTGTCATAACACTATGCTTGTAGATTTAATATTTCTTTTGTATTTTTTATTATTTTCTTTCCACTATTTTTTGTAAATATTAAATCTCATTTGCACTTACCATTTTCTATCCTTTTCACAGTTAAATTACTTGCTACTGTATCAAAACATAATCATTCACTCCTGAACAGTTCCAAGTGTTTGACACATGTTTACAAGAATTGTGTAGTACAGTTCTCTGTCATAAAATTAGTTTGTTTCTTTGTATAGAGTAAATACGAAAAGTTTTAAATGTGCTTTATTTGGCTTTTATCACACTTTTTGTTAGTATGACTTTTACTTTCAGCTTATTATATTTAATGATAATTTAACAATGAGGGAATATTATATGATTGATTAACTTACTAGAAATAGATGTCAAATTTTCCTCAAAATCACACATTACTGTTTTAAAAAATGGAAACACTCAAAGTAGATTTGGATATATGAAAGGACAGGATAGTTTTGACTAGAATTATGGTCATAGTCTGCTCATCTGGGCTGACCTGGTATTAAACAACAGTGTAGTGTTCATTTCATATCCACTTTCACATGATTGCCTCAGTCACATGGAATTTGTTGAGTCTGATTTTCTATGGCCAGATGCCCTTCTTGTTAGCAAATTATTTTCCCATTGCTAGATATGTTTTTCATGGAAGACTGGAAGCAAAAGAGTTTGCTGTGTGATGATGCTTCTCTACAACTATACACAAACACATACATGTGCGCTCCTACATCTATCTATCTGTTTTTTTTTTTTGTTTTTTATTTATCCCTTTTGATCAAACTACCCCCTTTTCCTTCCTACGATCCCTTTTGATCGACCCCCCCTTTTTTTTCCTTCCCCCTCCCAAAAAGAAAAGCTCTACATTGTATTTGTCCCATCTTCGTTGAGCCCTGTGTGGCTAATAAAAGAAATGTATCTATCTGTGTATGTGTGTGTGTGTTGGGCTTCTTTCAGTTTCCACTCAAGGCTTTGGTGAGTTAGACTCAACCTTGGACTACATTGTTGGGAAGCAATGTCTGGGCCTATACCACATACTTGTTTGATAAAATATCAGGTCATCCCACAAGTTCTGTCTGATTTTACGTTTTTAAAAATGGAATGAAATTTAATAGTATTTTAGAATGTCTGATCATCATCATCATCATCATCGTTTAACGTCCGCCTTCCATGCTAGCATGGGTTGGACGATTTGACTGAGGACTGGTGAAACCGGATGGCAACATTAAAAATTATTTTTATGCATTTGTGTACATTTAAATTAATTAAATATTATTTTACAGAATAATAGAATTAAAATTTCTTTGATTAAGACCCTTTCTAACATGGAAGTGTTCAAAGAGCATTTGAGGCACATAATACTTTATGAGGACAAAAAAGGAAACTCTGTAGTCGAAGTGACTCGAAACATACACTCAGTTTATGGGAAAGAATATTTGAATGAAAGAAATTGCAGAAGATGGTTTGCAAAATTCAGAAGTGGAGATTTCAGCCTTGAAGATGAAGATCGAACAATTGAATTTGATGATAAGCTCCTTGAGGCATTACTTGAAGAAAATCCTGCATTATCAGTTGAACAATTGGCTATAAAGCTTAGTTCAAACCATACAACTGTTCATTGTCATCTTCAACAACTTGGAAAGGTTCCTAAGCTTGGAAAATGGGTGCCTC
>NC_068983.1:63266525-63275659 GCF_001194135.2 Octopus bimaculoides | reverse complement strand
CTGTTACCATCTAATGCAACAATCAATGCTCAAGTCTACTGTCAGCAATAAAGTGTTTGAACCAAGCTTTGAAGAAAAAAAGACGTGCTGTAGTGAATAGAAAAGGAGTGATGTTTCATCAGGACAATGTGTGACCCCACACCGCAAAGATCACATCATAGAAGATCGAACAGCTTGGTTGAGAAAAAATTCCTTATCCATCTTATTCTCCCAACCTTGCTCCTTCAGACTATCATTTGTTTCATAGTTTACAGAATCATTTGGGGGACATAACGTTCGCAAGCCAGGAGGAGGTGGAAACTAACATTTCAGAGTTCTTCGCTTTGAAGCCAAAAGAGTTTTACATTGATGGGATTAAAAAGCTTGTAAATAGATGGAAAGAAGTCATAGATAATCAGGGAAAGTACATTGATGATTAAATGTCAATTAAATATCACATTTGATCACTTGTTATCTTTATTCAAAATTCGGACAGAACTTATGGGATGACCTGATATATCCATTCAAAGTACACGGCAAGAAAGTATAGTTTGAATCACAAAAAGAAAGAAACAAAATTTAAGAGAGAAACAGTATATATACTGTATTTTATTGTATTAGTTGAAGATATATCTAGGTTTGCTTATCTTGTGTGTATCATGTAACATCGACATCTCTTCTCTTGCTCATGTTATTCAGGTTGACAACAATTATTCACAAATAAGTACATGTCAGCTAAAGTGTAACAATTGAATTAAACATATCAGTTGATGAATGAAGATGAGACATCTGCACTCATATGGAGATGTGATGCAAATAACAATGAATATTTAACAAAGGAGTCCATTTGCTAGAGTATATATGCTGAAAATATCCTGGGTATGACTTTAAACTTAATCCAGTAGTGGGCCCTTGATTCATGGGTTCCAGGGTTTTGAGGAGTGTGGAACCACCTCTTAGCCACTATTGTTCCCAGATCTACTCTGTCCCAGAGTAGTAACACCTGTTGGTGTCCCAGCTATGTTTTAATATGTAATGAAAGAAACTATAAGCATAAATTCTCACTGCTTTGTGAGTGCCTTAGGAAAGGAAAAACTAGGGGATTACCTCAACAGTAAATCAAAGAATGGAGTCCCTCAAGTGTTTTGTGCCCTCTTTAACCCCTTTCATGCAACTCCAAGGTAGGGGGAGCTCTCCAGCTTTGAAAAGCAATCCATCTAGGAGAAGACCAATCCAAAATAAAACCTACAGCTTGCTGGTCATTGCATCCTTTTTATAGCCCACTGAGTCATTGTGGTCAAGTCTAAAGAGTGGGATTGAATTGTGTAGACCAGTGGTTCTCAACCTTCTCAAGGTGGTTCCCAGCCCTTTTATTTAAATGAGTTTTCCCACAGATCCCTTTTAATATGCTTATCCTTATGTATATATATATATATATATATATATATATGAAATTTTGAATTTAGTCCACAAGACCCCAGCATTACTTTTGTGGACCATCAGGAGGACCTTTGTGGACTCCAGGTCGGGAACCATTGGTGTAGACTGGCTCTCGCCTTAAATCTATAGAGTGCAGACAGCCCTGTAGCATCAAGGATTAGTTTACATAACCTCTTGAGAATGTGCCACTCTTCCTTATGATCTTTACACATGAAGAAGCCACCATCATCATCTTTTGAAAAAGATTACACACAAGAAAAAGTGGGAAACTGGATCTCAGAACATTGAGTTGCACCAAAGAGATGCTGAATGACTGAAACAGCAGGTAAGTAGGCATTATATTGTATAGCTTCATGATGAAGGTTTAAAAAGCCTTGTATAATTTATTAAGGATCTTGAAATTATCTTTCTGAGCTGCAAACAGGACTTTGTAGTGATTTCTTAAATAATTGTTTTGGTAAAATGCAATGTAATAGAGTGCATTTTATTTATACCTTTTCACTTACACTTTACTGTAGCAATACAAAGCTCACTGTTTATGTTGACCTTCTTGTGCTCCCTACTGTTAACTACTCAACTATGAAGTGAGAATAGAGCCTGATTTAATTAGTTAGGCAAACAAAAGCTAGATTTCATGTGCTTTACTAAGAGAAACACAATATATTAGCTAAAATAGATATATTTGAGCTCATGATGCAAAAGTCAGTAGTCCAGTAATTTATCTTCTTGGGTATTATGCTGCTGTAATTCTATTTCCTTGCAAACATCCTCTGCACTTGGTTTATTTCCAACTAAATTACTGTTGTGAATGCTTACAATAATAACATTGGCAAGTTTTAGCCAATGAGAGATCATCAAATGTAAACACTCAGCATGTTCCATCTTACAGCCAAATCTTTCTCAACAAATTCCTTTGTCTCTTTATAACATGATCCATCAATTTTAAAATCTAAACCTTTTCAGAAATCTCTCTCTCTCTCTCTCCTCTGAAAAAAAAATGTTCATCTTAATAATGACTATTTTAAAATTTGGTACAAGACTATACACTATTGGGGAGGAATGTAGAAAATCTAAATGCCTCTGATAGTTGATGAGTTCTCATTTCATCAACCCTGGAAAGAAGTCATAGACAACCTTTGTGAATTCAGATTCATAATAAATAGATACAACTTATATTGTCCTTGAATCTTCCTAGTAAGACAACTGCTAGAGAAATATTTGGTTAAGAAAAAGAAAAAAAAAAACACTGTTCCTGGCTTTGATTGATTTGGAGAAAGCATGCTCAATAATTTGTTGGTCACTGATGAAATAGGTGTGGATGAGTGGTTTATGAGAGCTATACAAGCTATGTGCAAATTATGTATGCAGTAAGTAGAATTGGCAATGCTTTCAGTAACTAATTTAGCATGAAGGTAAGAGTTCATCAAAGTTCAGTCTCCAGTCATCATAGTCATAGAACCTCTCAAGACTGGATGTCCATGGGATCTCCCATTTGATGATGATCTAGCTTTCATAGCTGAATGTTGGGGAATTAGAGAAAAATTTCCAGTTTGGAAGTTTAGACAAGAATTGAGAGGTCATAAGGTGAACCTGGCAAAGGTGAAGGATTTAATAAAGTAGAAAAAAAGACAGCATCTTTGTCTCTGCTGGGAAATGGTCATGTTCAACATGCAGAAAAGCAGTAAGTATAAACTTTATATGCTGTACTCAATGTAAGCCAAGGACACACAAGAAAGTGGAATCACACAGATAATCCAAAAATGTAAGCTTTGTGTGCAATTGATGTACTGGAATAGTAGTGGAAATAGTTCTTAAATGCTTTGATGGCTCACTAGAAGTAGTAGATATCCTTTGTTACCTAACAAATGTAATTAATAAGGAAGGTAGTTGCTCTGAAAGTATTTTAGTAATTGGAAAGAAGACTTTCGCTCTTCAGCAAGCGAACAGATAAACGTTTTTCATTCATTCAACTGTTGATGCATGAAAATGACAGCAACAGTTGTGGTGGCATAAGTTATTTACAGAGATCTATTCGGAGGAGGATGGGTTAGTTGACTACGAAAGATGAATGGCAAAGTTGACCTTGGTGGGAAATGAACACAGAATGTAAAGGGCTGAAGGAATACTTGGCATTTTTCTGACACGCTAGCTATTCTGCCAGCTCACCGCTTTAACTCTATGATAATAAAGGATATGGTTATTGGTTAGAAGTCCGAGAGGTTTATATATAATTTAACATGTTCAGTTTAGGATACGGTTTCTCCTTCATGTGTATACATGTCATACGAACCAACGAAAGAGCCTCTATGTCATAAGTCGACTTACTAGAAATAACAGTTCTATCTTCTAATTATATTCTTTTGCACAAAAAAAAAAACCTACAAAAAAGAAAGAGGACACATTGATTAATGTTGTTCTTAAATGTTTGAAATACAGGTAAAAATAAAATGATAGGAAGGTTGTGACACAGTTATATTTGATCATCGGTTTGCTCAGTCAGAGCTAACCTAGGGCTAAGTGACACCAACAACTGCAGCTGAATATATAGTTCTATTTCTAACAAATTTGTTTCAATGAAATCATTTAAACAGTAGAGAAAGCGTCTGAGAGAAAGATGACAAGAGAAAAGGAGGTGAAAGAATGTGTGTGTGTGTGTGTGTAGTGTAATGTAGGTTGGGGTGGGGAGGATGAAGTGATTAAAAAAATAGAAAAATAATTGACTTTGGTAACTGGTATGATGTGCAAGTCCTCCATAATTTCATTATTAATTGGTTAGAAAGCAATTTTCTTCATCTCTGACTTACAACTTCGTTTTATTGATATGAAATTCATTGCCATAAAAGAATCTTAATTAGAAAATGTGAAGAACTACATACAACACCTTGATAAAGCCAATTAGATTGATGAAGCAAGTTGTCAAAATAAAACTAGTATGTAGAAAACGTTGCAGATGGATTTTTATTTTTGAATTTTCCTTTCCAAAATAATTTTTCGTTTTCAGAATAATTTATCGATATTTTTACAAAATTGTTTTCTGATTTTAATATTTTAATTTGAGTTTGTCACTGATAAAATCTGATACAAACCTACGAACATCTGTATAAAGGTTAATAAGTTTAGATATTCCATAATTCAATCTTGTTTTTTTTTTATCATCTTTTATATATATATTATCTTTGCGTTTTGCATCGAATTATTCCATGCAAGCAAAAATAGAAATGTGTTTCAGATATTGTTGAAGTAGAATTTCTACAATTTCAACTGTAGAAATTGTAGTTCTTAATGGTACGGTTTCTGTTTCACATGTATACATGTGATACGAACCAATGAAGGAGCCACTATGTAGTGCGTCGACTTACTAGAAATAACAACTTTATCTCCTAAATATATTCCATTGTATAAAAATAGAAAAGAAAGGAGACACATTGAATAATGCTGTCCAAAATGACGGGCTGGTGATATTACCAACTAACTACAAACAAACACAATTGTAAACTAACTAAGTAAACGAAAGCGTCACTATACAATCATTTCAGCTGCTAGAAATAGCAGTCAAATCTGTTTCAAAACGCGTTTTGTGAAAGTATCTTTTCTCTTCTTGGGCCCTGAACGCCCGATGATGTAGGGATACCGTCATATGCCACCGTTAGATTGACGCCACAGTTATTTTAAACCTGACGGTGCTCGTCTTTCCATGTTTGAACACAATCGATTTTTGGTGGATAATAGGAAAGAGAGAGAGAGAGAGAGAGAGAGAGAGAGAGAGAGAGAGAGAGAGAGAGAGAGAGAGAGAGAGAAAGACAGAGAGAGAAACAGATAGATAGATAGAGAGAAAGAGAGAGAGAGAGAGAGAGGGATTGGGAGAGAAGAATCAACTTTTGCTCCACTGCTATCTATCGACCTCGACTGGATGGACGGTAAGTTTGACTGCCGTAAGGTTTGAACTTAGAGATCCACAATCTAAAGATTTTGCTAGTTCCCTGCGTGATGCGGGATATACTTACTATGGCTGGAAAGGAAGAAACAAGATGGTTACGGTTTGAATGCTATTTGACTATAAGGTCTCGCTAAGAGCTGACCTGGTGGGCGAGGGTTAAACAAACATTACGACTGAGATATACTGGACCAAGCGAATGAGGCACTAAATTAGCGGACCCCTGGGGGTTTAAAAAGATAGTATTAGGGGTATATGAGCTGAGTACAAAATTTATTGATAGGCAGAATTTTGTAAGAGCCAGGGGCTCGGTGGGAAAAAACCCATTTAACTAAAAGGGTCCTTGGTTATAAAATGTTGGGAACCTCGACTTTACACCGTCGCAGGATCAGTTAGAAATAATAGCAAATTATAAACTACAAACATAAAAGGGACACGTTGTATTATACATACATAGTGAGGTAAGATTGAAGTAGTTGATAGCTTCCGTTATCTAGGTGACCAAATCAATAGTAGAGGTGCATGCTCCGAGAGCGAAGTTGCGAGAATCAGAATAGACTGGGCAAAGTTCAGAGAACTTCTACTTCTCTAGGCAGCAAAGGGCCTCTCCCTCAGAGTGAAAAGCAGACTGTTTGATGCTTGTGCGCGAGCAGCTATGCTACACGGCAGTGAAACATGTGGTGTGACCGCCGGGGGCATGCGTAAGCTTGTAAGAAATGAAGCTTCCAGTGTGCAATGTCAGTGCGTATGCACGATAGAGTGTAAACGTCTTGAGAGAAAAGATGGGCATAAGAGGCATCAGATATGGTGTGCAAGAGAGACAACTGCGCTAGTATGGTCATGTGATGCGTATAGACGAGGACAGCTGTGTAAAGAAGTGCTGATCTCTAATTGTGGAAGGAACCTGTGGAAGGGGTAGACCCAGGAAGACATGGGACGAGGTGGTGAAGCACAGTCTTCACGTTGGGCCTCACGGAGGCAATGACTAGTTACCGAGACCTTTGACGATATGCCGTGCTTAAGAAGACCCGTCAAACCAAGTGAAATCGTAGTTATGGCTGATGCCGGCATCACGTAACTGGCACCCGTACCGATAGCACGTAAAAATCACCTTTCGAGCGTTGGGCCTCACGGAGGTAATGTGGCCGATGCAGGTGTCACGCAAATAGCACCCCTGCCTGTGGCACGTAAAAATCACCTTTCGAGCGTTGGACCTCACGGAGGTAATGTGGCTAATACTGGTATCGGCGTAACTAACACCTATGCAGGTGGGACGTGAAATGCACCTTTCGAACTTTGGGTTCCACGGAGGCAATGACAAACGACCGAGACCTTTGGTAATATACTGCACTTGAGAGCAGAAGACCCATCAAGCCAAGTCAAATCATAGTCGTGGCAGATACTGGTGTTACGCAACTGACACCCATGCCAGTGGCATATAAAAACACCCTTTAAACTATCGGAGTGGTTGGCGTTAGGAAGGGCATCCCGCCGTAGAAACTATGCCAAATCAGACTGGAGTTTGGTGCAGCCTCCCAGCTTACCAGTTTTCAGTCAAACTGACCAACTCATGCCAGCATGGAAAACGGATGTTGAATGATGATGATTATCGTGATATATGAGAGAGAGAGAGAGAGTAGGAGAGAGAGAGAGAGAGAGAGAGAGAGAGAGAGAGAGAGAGAGAGAGAGAAATCAGTTCTAGTATTTAACTGGTACTTCAACAAATTATCCACGAGAATGAAAAGCGAAGGTGACTGCAACTTAAACAAGTTTCAGCCTTTGCAATTCAGTAACTTATTTGCAAGAATAAAAATACATTAAACTGATATTGGGTATAATGAAACCATAGGAATGGCAGAAGCATTGGGTGTGTGATAGGAAAAGCAGAAGGGATAGTACTTTAGACTAAATAATCCAAGCACTAAAAATTTCATCTCTGTTTATTTTGAATAAATCTCACTGGAGTCGACTTTCGTAGTTATTCGTTTGTATGTCGATAACATCAGCTCTGTTCATGTATTTGATTAATTCATTTCACTAAACCTCTCCATGCGACCGTATGTCATCCTAATTGGTATATGTCTAAAAATATTGTGTGAATGTAGATGTGTGTGTGTTTATGTGTGTATGCATGTGTGCGTGCGTGTGTGTTACGAGTGTTTGTATAAAGTATAGTAAATAAAAGTGGTCAACAAAATTAAATGTATCATACTCATTATAAATGCAAACCAACTTTTTTAGACTAATTTTTCATGCTGATTTCAAAATTTCACTCCATTTGTATGCAGCACGCATCAGTTTTTCAGTTGATAATGTTGAAATTTACATATTTGTATATATGAAATCATTAACGTAATAAATAAGGACATATTATTTTTAGAAAGTAAATGAGTTTATTGAGTTAAAAATCATCACTATCATTCTACAAGGAGTGAATACGCAAAAAATGGGTCAGACAATACAAAGTTAGAGCAACGGAGTTAGAAACATTGTGGTTTGGATTTCCTGCGGTGTTCCTGATCTGGTTAATCATGGTAAAGTATCCAGCAGTAGACAGTCAGCATACTGTCATTCCAGAAGCCTTGATACCGTTTCTCCGTAGTACTAATATCCTGGTGAAATCTTTCACCATGTCCATCAGACACTGCTCCAAGGTTATCAGCGAAGAAATCCAGATGGGAGTCCAAGAAGTGAACTTCCAGTGACATGCGACAACCCATTGCTGAGTAACATTTCAGAAGATTCTTGATGCCATCTTTGTAGTCCATTGTCTTTTTGTTGCCCAAGAAATTTTCACAGATCCAATTGAAAGCATTCCAGACAGGCAGTTCCAGTTCACCCAGTGTTGTCTTGAAGTTGACAACCTTGAGTACTTTTCTAGAATATTGGATATCCACCTAGTGGTCATTCCTTATACACGTGTAATACAATTTTTTCTGAATTTTCAGATTTTTTTATATGCTAGGTCACTTGGTTTTAAATTGAATTAATATTCAATTTATCACCCTATCTATATAAATAGTAATTTAAATAGTTATGTTCTCCAGCCGGCAACATATACTGCAGTGAACTATTCTCTGCAGAATTGTTTCCGGAATTTGGCGCGCCAGAGCTGAGTCATTTTGAAAAATAACCCCAATGTAATCGGTAGAACTGTATGCAAGTTTTATTTCATGAAGACAATTCGTGTATAGTTCTGCAAATTATATTGATTCTAGAACGGTTGTGCTGACGAGAACACGGATGCTATTACGTACGTAAAACGTTAATGTTCGAAACTGCAGTACACAACTGATTCTTTATTCTGTATATTTCTCATTTTGTCTTGTTCTGGTGTTTTGCGAAGTTTTTTTTCTGGAGAACATTAATTTTCTTTGTGGTTGGGTCGTTGATGACCTCTTTCTAGTATATTGGATGTCCATCTAGTGGTCATCCCTTATACACGCATATATATATATATATATATATATATATATGTCTTGTCTATAACTTTTGAATCTTGTGTAGGCCTTCTCTCTACAAATCTAACCTTAGTAAATTTCCTCCCGAAAGAGAGTAAATGAAGCAAAAGAGTGAAACCTACTACTGCGCCGGTACTTTAGTTTTTGGCTCCAAAATAATGAAAGTGAAAGAACTGGTTTTTGAACTCGGAGCGAAGAGAACCGGGACATATACAATCTTATGTGCACACATGTATACACATAAAGCGAATCAATTCACCTTGTGTGTATGCGTGTATGTGTGTGTGTGTGTGTGTGTGTGTGTGTGTGTGTGTGTGTGT
>NC_068983.1:63264004-63265841 GCF_001194135.2 Octopus bimaculoides | reverse complement strand
ATATATATATATATAAAGGTTATGAAGGGTATTGGAGTCAACCAAACCCTAAAGATACAGGTAATACCGAGTAAGTGGTGTATACCGACTAGTTATGCCCCTATCGTTGTAGCAAAGGTGGATATATATCATATCGTATCCCGAGTACTCTGTGCGTTGTTTACTCAAAGGATAGCCCGAATCAAGTCGGTACGATATGATATATATCCACCTTTGCTACTACAATTATCTCCGGAAAATACCCACAAGGATTCTTTACATGGATGTTTACTGCTGGAATGGAACTACACTCCAAGTACTGTTTCTTCTTTGTTCCTTTTTCTGCGCATCGCTCTCACTTCTTACTACAAATCTCCTCTTATAGATGTAATAATCCATTCTTCTACTATTACCGTCTCCGATGAAGAGATACATTGGATGAGTTTCCCTGAAATAGCTGTAAGATTTTATCCATAAAATATAATTCTAACTTAGCCATTGGTCTCTTTATCCTTTTCTTTCTTTATATATATATTCTGATAAATTTATCAGAATATTGGGCTGAAGAGTCGGAATAGATTAATATCTTAACCGCGAAACGTTCGTATCCAATTAACTAAAGGCAGGTTTGTTTTTGCTTTTCACTCTGGTTTTTTGTTCTATGTGTGCCATAAATATCGCCATCCATTTAGAGAAAAATTTGTAGTTTAGAATCAGTAATTCTTTGACTGCTATTTCTAAATTTTCAGTATGTTGGAGAAGCAACTCAATGCTAATCCCTGTATATTTATGATGATAAATGATTTTACCGATAAAGGTTTTTTTCATACTGAACTACTTGGCAAAATTGTTAATTATTAATTATATTACTAATTGACGATTCCCTGCCCTTATTCTTGTATATATATATATATGCATACATACATACATACATACATACATACACGTATGTATGTATATGTATGTTTATTTCCTCGTGTTCCTTTCTGGTCAAGAGCGTAGTCTCGAAAAGTAAAAGACTTTCTCACCTTCCCGTACGCCAAACTAATACACCTGCTTATTGTTTACACACCTGTCTTCGTCTTTTTGGTTTTCTGTAAATTGCAACTGTATGTATGGAAAGAAAGAGAAATGGGGAGAGGGGAAGACAGGGGGGGAGAGAGAAAAGGATAGCTGAGATGATCGCAGTCCGTTGGGTTCTTTTGAGTGTTATTGGTACATAGAAATTGCTTTTAAGAGTTTTCTTCCATACTGACCACGTTTTAGAATACTCCCTGCCACCTTGAAAGGCGATATTCGTTCGTTTGCTCGCTTATATATCCAATCACGCGTTCACAGATCATGAGTAATGGTATCTTTTCCGCACCGTCTGATGAAGTGAATGATCTTAGGTACAATGTTTGTCACAGAAATGATAAGTCAAGTAATGATTAAACATATTTCCTTTCTTTGGTGTATCGAAGTTTGCTCATTCCATTATATTTCTTCACATTTGACATGTCGCTCCGAAAAATATATTAAAAAATTGTTATTTTTCTTTCACACTTTTTGTGCGTTGTATTTACTTACTTCAAACGAATTGAAATGTACTCTGGTGTGTTCTTGTGAATCTTATAAATCACGCACACATATACACATAAATCTTAAAAACCACATACGCGCACCTATTCTTTCAGTACATATATGTGTGTGTGTCTGTGTGTGTGTGTGAGTGTCTGTGTTTGTGCGTGTATGTGCATACAAATATATCTACGTATACAATTATATATCTGTATATACACACACACAGACACACACACACACACACACACACACACATATATATATATATATATATATATATATATATATATATATA
>NC_068983.1:63253883-63263775 GCF_001194135.2 Octopus bimaculoides | reverse complement strand
CATACAAATATATCTACGTATACAATTATATATCTGTATATACACACACACACATACACTCACATACACATATGTACGTATATACATGGTTACAACTTTTCTTTTAAGCGTGTATTAGAAACACAACTGTCTGCTAGTTTTATCTTTTTTAAAAAGTATTTTTCGTCTTCGTATTTTTGCGTGGGGAGGTCATGCAAAATGAAAAAGAAAAAAAAAAGCAAGCACCAAATAAAAAGATCATGATTATAGAACAGAGTCGTGCTTTCAATACCACATAACTTTATATAGAATTATAGAATACTAATAAGAAATAAATGAATATGAATGCAATAATTTAAAAAAAAATCTAACATGTCTCATCTAAGTTGTAACTGTTGCTGAGTCAACTCACTGTCTTAGATGAAGTCACTTGCCAACCGCCATGTTAGAACTCTGAATTGCTACCTATATATCTATATACATACATATGCATACATACACATACGATTGGCATACACACACATACAATGGACTATCCCATCGAAGACGGCGTATGAGTGTTCAGCTTTTGCCGTCCGACCTGCACAAATGATGTGTTTATGGTGATCAAATTTATATTATACATTAGCTCACTCCCTTCATCAAATCGATGTGAACAGGTGCATCGTGTACGACGCGTCAGGAGTCGAAGTGATCGTAGAGCAACATGAGATGAAGTATTTTGCTCAAGAACACAACACACCACTCGGTCTAGGAAATGAAACCACGATCTCTCTAACCTTTAGGTCATGTATCCTCGTTTGCGCGCACGTGCACACACACATGTTCGCATATATATATACGTATGTATTTATATGTGTATGTACACGCACATACACAAGCCCACATATTTTGTGTATTCATTAAATTCCAGCATAGTCCGAATTTTACATTATATTTTTATATTACAATTTTACCATATTAGAAGTACTTTCATGTTTTATAACAATCTTCCGGTATTAACAAACAGCTAATATGTTTTTCACAATTGATGACTGTTATGAAATAACTGGATTTTCCCTTTAACTACCATCTTATAGGCTCCAGCAGGCTGAAACTTGCGGATACTATTTTAACCAATTCACGTTCTGTTTAAACATTATCGTTTGCTGTAAACAGTAACAGACTTGAGATTGACAACACTTATTCTTTGGAACATTTCGACCCAAGTCACCAAGTCACAGGCGTGGCTGTGTGGTAAAAAGCTTGCTACACAGCCACATGGTTTCTGGTTCAGAGCCACTGCGTAGCACCTTGGGCAAGTGTCTTCTGCTATAGCCTCGGGCCGAACAAAGCCTTATGAGAGGTAGACGGAAACTGAAAGGAGACCATCGTATATGTATGTGTGTGTGGGGCATGCGTGCGCGTGTGTATATATGTGTGTGTATCTATGTTTGTGTGTCCTTGTGTCTGTGTTTGTCCCCCCCCCCACCACCGCTTGAAAACCAGTGTTGGTGAGTTTATAAGTACCTAGCTTAAAAATATAAGTATTGGGGTAAAAATTCTTCGAGGCAATGTCCCAGCATGGCCGCAGTTTGGTGACTGAAACAAGTAAAACAGATAAAGGGTAAATGATAGTGGAATCGGTTATAATGAGATGTTCAGAAACATCTGATACTACATACTTTAAATAAAATTAAATTTAAATTCGGGTTAATGTCATTGACAGAATTTCTAGTTTCTGAGTTCAGCATAAATAAAACTCCTGCTAATACCTATTACATGTAAGATAATTGTGTTCCAATCTTAATTACCTTCCTGTGAAAAGAATTAGTCAAGCACTTACCACAATGTGTAATGTGTATGACTTCTGTATTGCATACTTAAATACATTTAAGCTGGAGTTTTGAATCCTGTAAATTGTATCCATAGAAATGTAAAATAAATTATCACACACACACACCCGCACATGCAAAAATATGTGTGTGTGTGTGTGTGTGTGTGTGTGCGTGTAAGGAATGATATTGGCGCGCTATTCATTATTAAGACGAAAGAGGCATGGGAATGCTACTTCGAGTGGTCACTGAATGAAAAGAAAGCATTGAAGAGAGAGAGAGAGAGAGAGGGGAGAGAGAGAGAGAGGGGGAGAGAAAGAGAGAGAGAGAGAGAGAGAGAGAGAGAGAGAGAGAGAGAGAGAGAGAGAGAGAGAGAGAGAGAGAGAGAGAGAGAAAGTGAGTGACTACTCGAGCATATTCAGCGGAAGTATCTGTTGTTGGAGTTGATATGTGTATGCTGAAATTGGTCATGAAGAATTTAAAGACAGTAAATATAGATGAGGGATTGTCACAGAATTGCTGAAAATAGTGGACACCTGTTAGCCATTCGAATAGTCAGCAAGGTTAGGGTGGTATAGGAAGCTATTTTCTACGATAATAGTGTCATGGTCAACTGGTAAAAGTGCCAAACCAATACTCTACAAACAAACAAACAATTGCAAATGTATTAAACTGGTGAATCAAATTATGAAAGTAGTAGTCGTTTAAAAAGAGAACTGGGCTAGAGAACTTTAAGATGAGTACGGGAGATGCTCTGTTATTTGTGAGACAGTTTCAGACATTCTTATTCAAGAAGACTTATAAACCTAACATTCATTGTACTAGAAAATTCCTTTGATAGATGCCTGGATCTGTTGTAAGTTGGTGGTCGCTAAGAAACTGGATGCAGATAAATGGCTTGTGAGAGTATAACAAAGCATGTATAGTGGCACTGTCTTCAAGGTGAGAATTAAGAATGAGTTCAGTAAAGAATTTAACATGTTTTTAGGAGTGAACCATCGTTCAGTCCTCAACCTTTTCTGTTTGTTATAGTTAACCGGGCCATAGCAGAAGAGTTTCTATGTGAGAATTCGTGCATTCCTGTAAGCAACTGACGTAGATTTTGTAGCTGAATCGGTCAACAACTTGAGTAAAAATGCATGAAATATGGAAGCAGAACCTAGAATTTAGAGGGCTAAATCTAGAAAAGACAAAGTCTTAGTTAACAATAATAAATGCAGAAGTTAGTGCCGTCTGAGAAGTGGCCATACATGATATGCAGAAAAGTTACCCAAGGCTAGCTATGGTTGCACAAGAGAGGCATTTAGGGAATAAGTAGGATGGCAGAGAAGAAAGACTCCGTACGTTGCGGAGAACTGAAGAGCAGTAAGCAATAAGATTAGTAATGAAATAAATTCGTTCGAATGATTTAGTTGGCAGCTTCTCTTACATCAGCGATGGGAAAGTAGCCAGGAAAGAGCGGATGGAAAAAAGTTCAGAGACCTACTACTTGTGTTGGCATCAAAAGGATTACCTTTCCGAGTAAAAAAGGCAGGTTATATAATACTTATGAACGTGATAATGCATGGTGGCGAAATATGGGCAATGGTATGTGGGAGAGCTACAAAAGCAAAGAAATAAATGAATTAAGCGTATTCCGCTAGATATGTAATGTTATGTACATGAATGGCGGGGCTCAAATGGGCGGAGTGAATAAAGTGTAGTTATAAAGAAACAGCTGTATTGTGCAGTGTTACATGACTCGATAGAGAGCAGTACAGTACCACTAGCAGCATGTTGAGTCTACTCAGAAAACTGAAAAATGAAAAGAAAAGAAAAAAAAAAGTTCCATCTCAAGAGAGATGTAATTTCTTCGCTAGTTGTTAGCATTTGGGTGTAACTTTACATTTCGTAGTAAAATGTAAATTATACGTGATGTAAATAAAATAATTGAACTTTCATTTTAATTTGAAAACACACAGCTGTAATATATATATAAAAAAAAGACGTAGTTTTGATTATTCCCAATTATATATATATGCGCGCGCGTGTTTGTGTATATGTATGTATGTGCATGTGTGTGTATATGAAACAAACATACGTGTGTACGTATATAATAACTTTAATAACTTTTGATTTGATTCTGATAATGTTAAATCATGTAAACATCTGTCACATTAATACATGCGTAGACCGTGTGTGAGTGAATGTGTGTGTGTGTGTGTGCGTGTTTGTGCACACGCGTCTTGGTCTGTGTTTGTGTGTGTATGCATATATATGTATATTTTGAATATTATGCATTTAAATAAATTCATGTATATATATGTGTATGTAATATATATATAGATATATATACTCATACATACATACATATATTCATACATACATGCATGAATACATACATACATACATACATACATACAAACATACATACATACATACATACATGCATACATATATATATATATATATATATATATATATATATATATTGTATTACCATGTCTATACGTATATATGTTTGAGGGCGTTTGTATATATGTTTGCACTGTGCATATCAACATAAATATGTGTATCATATATATATATATATATACATATATACAAACATATATACAAACGCCCTCAAACATATATACGTATAGACATGGTAATACAACATTTTATAGAGCTTCAGGTATAAGTGTTCATTAAAAGCACCAAATTAAGCAGAAAGTAATCTAAATAGTTATAGAGATGTATACGCACGTCTGTTAGATGCATACTACTACAACATCGACAGTGACGACAGCAACAACATCAAGAAAAATAATAATAATCTTTCTGTTGAAGCCTCAAGGTCTGAAATTTTAGTGGTGGGGAGTAATCGATTACATCGACTCCAGTGTTCAACTGGTACTTATATCGTCTATAGTGAAAGGATGAAGGGCAAAGACAACCTCGGAGAAGATTCAACTAAGAACGTAACGTCGGAAGAAATGCCACGAAGCACTCTTTCCGACGTGCTAACGATTCTGACAGCTTGCCGCCTTAATAATAATAATAATAATAATGATAATAATAATAATAATAATAATAATCATAACAATAATAATAAAAACCAAGCATTGATGCAGTACTAGGCTGTTGCTTTCATGTCTTCTGATCTTAACTGATTGGAAGTATTAGCTTATACGTGTTTGCTCTTGGTGTAAGATGTGGGCTACTGCAAATATTCTGCTCAATCCGATATGGGCATCTCTGATTGCGAGCAGGAATAGTGGGGGAGCTTGATAGCCATGTGTTCAGATGGATCGTTTGCAGTTTGATGAATTCAATTAATCCAATTGAATAATTCACCCTTGGAAATAGGGGTGTTTTGTTCATCACCCTTAAACAATCTTTATTCAGGGACCTTTTGAGCGCGATGGGCTACCCGACCTAAAGAAAATTTTGTCTCCCACTTGCAAGTTCATGCCTTGTTTATCTTGATACGAGGTCACCACGTCGGGCACATGTGGTTTTAATGGCATATTTCTGGTGTACCTTTATCAGTTTTATTTTTTTAGTACCCCAGTGCTGCTTTGATGATATGTGCTACTCTCTCACTCAATAATAATAATAATAATAATAATAATAATAATAATAATAATAATAATAATAATGATGATGATGATGACGATGAAGTCGCTGCCAGTGGTGATATTCCTGAATGTGGAGACCAGCAGTAACAAAAACGACACCAGACGCGGAGTTAACGAAAGAAACATCGTCGGTGGTAGCATATCCAATACATAAACACGAAAATATATCTGTTCAACTGCGCCCCCGTTTAAGGAACGTCTGAACAACCACAAGTCTTCTTTTAGGATACTGGAAAGGCGCAACATCACATCCTTGGGTAACCACGTATGACGTTTAAAAGAGGAAGGAAGCTGATACATAATTATATGGAAGCTCATTGGACAACCAGGGCCTTATATAAACAGGAGCAAACGGTGTAAGCTTTGGTTGGCTGAGAGAACAAGAATTCTAAAAAAACACGCTCCACCCAGGTGTCTTTTTAAACTCCAAGAAAGGAGTATTCAGTCAATACCTGCATCTAAAACGTTTCCCACTTCAGGCTTGGAATATCCCATTTGTTGAATAACTCCACGACCGCTCCTTCGAATATCAGCATGGCTGGAACCGGAGTAAGGGGGGTAACCCCGCCCCGCACGTAGCACGGGCAGTTTTTTTCTGTTTACAAAACCAAGTGATCGTTACGTATTTCTTTCTCCGGTTGTAGAGAGGTTATGCACCTTCAGCCATTTGAGCCTCACGAGTTACCTATACTGTTAAACACTATAGGTGCGAAACCAATGACTTTATAGGTGCGAAACTCTATGACTGGCCATAAATTTTAACTTCCTAAAAATTTATTACTGCTCTAAGGCTTTAGAGTGTACTTCCTTTTCGGATATATGTATGTATGTATGCATGTATGTGTGTATGTGCGTGTGCGTACGTGTGTGTGTACGCATATATATAGATATACATACATACATACATACATACACACAAGAAAAGTCTATATAGGCATATATGATTTTATGTATTCGTGTTCTTGAATACTGCCTCATATATTAGATTGCAGAAATTGTGATCGTTCACTAATTTACAATAATTTTCAGGAAAAAGAAATGGAAAAGAAATAGTTACAGAAAGCTGGTTTTGGACTCGAAATAAGGATACACACAAACGTACAAACATGAAAATGTATAATCCATATATTCATGTATTTATATAAAATACATAATGCAATAATGCTTGCAAACATATACGTACTCATTTGTATCTATGTATAAATGTATATCAATGTTTATTGTAAGTTTAACGAGAGAGAATAAACAAGATAATCTGTCGAACGAATGGTTTGGATTGCTGAAAATTTAGATAGTATATAACACACGCACACACGCACACACACACACACACACACACACACACACACACACACACACACACACACACACACACACACATGTATGCATACACATACATTCATAAATACATACATACATACATGCATACATACATAAATACATACATAATACATACATACATGCACGTACATAATCCGTGTCAGATCTTGACTGTTTTTTTTCTTTTATGCTGCTGTACACGGAATTTCTAGGTTTCTAATGGTTCATTGTTCCTTACAAGAGAAAATATTGCAAGAGAAAGAACAAAAAAAATAAAAAAATAAATGCAGAAATATACATACCTACAGACACACACACACACGCAATATATATATATATATATATATATATATATGTGTGTGTGTGTGTGTGTGTGTGTGTGTGTGTGTGTGTGTATGTATGTATGTATGTATGTGTATATATATATGTATATATATTCACACATAAATGATGTTTTTAATAATGCTCCCTTGAATCGATAAATTGGGTGTTTAGAGAAAAATAAAGCTAAATTCTTTTTTTTATTGGCAATTCATTATTTCAGAACGCTCACGCAGATAAAGTCTCATAAGGTAATGTTTCTGCATTGTTATTTCTAAATATTCTCTCATGTCTGACGATAACATGCTGTAATTGTATTGTTTTACTCGGAAACTGATAGAATCTGGCACGAATTTCACATATCTGAAATTACGAGGAAGCAAGATAATGTTACATATAAAAACAAAAACGAGAGATTTCACAAAATAACAGTCATTAAATAGTTGGTTACTACAGGACTTTATTCTGTCGTTTCTTGTGAAACGCCATGTTGGTTTAGTTGACAACGATACAGCGGTAGAAGAAATGAAATTTTGACAACAGTTGCCGGATATGCGATATCATTTGGTGATTTCCATGATTTTCATCGGTGTGAACAGCTGACAGCTTTATAATAAAGCAGACCCATTCAGAAAAACAATAAATCTCATGTAAACAAGCAAACGCTTAGTTTTGTGGACGATGTTCATTTTAATGAAATATTTAAAACTGAGACTTGGACGATAATCTGAGAGACAGTAACTTTAGCGTAACGAATTAAATGTTTTCCTCACTTCCTTTTACGTCCTGAGTTCAAATCCAACTGGGGTTCACGTTCTCTCCTTACCTGTCTTGTACGGGTGAAATATTCCTTCCCAATAACTTTGTGATGTTTGGGTAAACATCGGACTGCTTAATCCTAAAACCGAATAAGGGTGAAGATGAGGATGAGAGTGGTGGCAGTCTCCTCATCTGGGATGCCACAAGCTATGACAGTTTTAGTGCATGTCTCTCGCCATCCTCCAGGGCAACGCCTTTTCCATTTTGTCTGCCGGGGCCGGGAAGGTAGCTTATGACAATGTTTAACCGCAGATTTCATGAAAAATCTCATATTACTGTTTTATTAATAATCGAAGTAATCATGTTGAAACTTAACTGTTCCACTAGAGATTTTCAGTTTTTTTGTTTTGTTTTTAAGATAAAAGAAAGGGAATGAAAAATAAGGATTAAAATCTTGGCGTAACTGACACCATTACCTCACGCTGCCGATAGAGCTATAAATATCACAACACGCCATTTACCTTTTAATACATACTTAGAAAAAGAAAGAAGAATCTGTAACAAAATGCTCCCCAATTTTTTTTTTGGGGGGGGGGCAGAGGAGGAGGAGGTCTACGCAACGAAACAGTAAATTGAGAATATACAATAGTGCCCCTTAAAAGAATTTTTGCTTTAGATCTATGTATGAATGTATATATTGCAAGAAACAGCCAAAAATACCAAAGAATAATCAAAAGACGAAAGGTTAAAATACTAGATTTCTAATAGCTACATGGCCTTAAATTATGGAACTGGGTATCATCGGTTAAATCAGGGTTTTCAGCCATTTGTTGCTTATAGACCCCTTTGATTACTGTTTTATTCTGGTGGGCCCCCATGGCCATTCAATGTTTAAAAACTAATTTTATAGAAACTTCTTTCAAAATTTCTATTTTGTTTTTCACACATTAACTTGTGTAGATTAAACTACGTAGAATGTTAAGAGAAAGAAACCTAGCTGTTTCTTGCAATATATACATCCATATGGAAGCGCAATGGCCCAGTGGTTAGGGCAGCGGACTCGCGGTCATAGGATCGCGGTTTCGATTCCCAGTCCGGGCGTTGTGAGTGTTTACTGAGCGAAAACACCTAAAGCTCCACGAAGCTCCAGCAGGGGATGGTGGCGAACCCTGCTGTACTCTTTCACCACAACTTTCTCTCACTCTTACTTCCTGTTTCTGTTGTACCTGTAATTCAAAGGGTCAGCCTTGTCACACTATGTCACGCTGAATATCCCCGAGAACTACGTTAAGGGTACACGTGTCTGTGGAGTGCTCAGCCACTTGCACGTTAATTTCACGAGCAGGCTGTTCCGTTGATCGGATCGACTGGAACCCTCGACGTCGTACGCGACGGAGTGCCAACAACAACATACATCCATACATATACGTCTAAAGTAAAAATTTTTAAGGGGCACTTAAAATACTATTGTGTATCCTCAATTTACTGTTTTGTTGCGTGGACTCCCCCCCCCCAAAAAAAAAAAAGAAAAAATTTATATGGACCATCAGTGGCCATATGGACTCCGGTTGAGAACCACTGGATTAAATCATTCACAGTACTAGATTAGTAATTGTTTTATTCGGCAAGATTTGATCTCAAAAGAAAGAGGATTGCAGTTAAGCACAGCTCTGCAATTTTGTCCATCACTATTGAAATTCTGTTGTCTCCAGGTCTCTTTAGATTTCGAATATAGTGAATTATGATAAGTACTGTAGAACAAGGCATAAGCTTCTAGTAAAATTAATCAACAACAAATAGATTGTGAGTCTTAATTGAAGCCAATTATTCCATTCATTTACGCCGCTAACACTCTTAATAAAATCCTGAACGTCGCATAATTACATTTCCCCTCCTTGTTAACGTGTGTTACTTACCGAAGTAGGGGAGATGATGATGATGATAATGATGATGGTAGCGGTGGCGGCGGCGATGATTATGATGATGATGACGACGGCGATGACGAAAACAGCAAAAACAATAACTACAAAACAAGACTACTACTACTACTACTACTACTACTACTACTACTACTACTACTACTACTACTAATAATAA
>NC_068983.1:63252918-63253873 GCF_001194135.2 Octopus bimaculoides | reverse complement strand
AATAATAATAATAATAATAATAATAATAATAATAATAATAATAATAATAATAATAATGATGATAATTTATCACCTACAAAGGACTCATATATATATATTTACTAAAGAGAGATTAGGGCTATGATACATATGGGACAGGATGAACGAAGTTATATAGATTGGGTGAGGGGATGAGTCGTCGAAGTGCGGACGTTATACAACAGCTGGCTTAAACGTGTAACAAAGGAAACAGAATATCTAGAAAGTTTATGAAAAGTCACACTATATATTTAAACAATATATTAAAAAATTTCATTTTGCTTTGATAGAATCGGAGCGTTGCAAGACTCTAATTACTTCTCTTCTCTATTCTGTGAAGTTACTGGAAATCTTTCATCCTGAAAATTCGAGTGCTGGTAAATAGCAAGAAAGGGTTCACGTCTCGTTAGTTTATGTAGAGCAATGATTAAAAAATCATATTACTGTCTCGAGCAGCTTGTCTCTGTCATGTTCTACTTAGTGGTATCACATTTACGCATATTTTCACTCTGTCTTTTTAAAAATGTTCTTGTACCTCATTTAGGCCATTCATTAGTCGTTCGTTTTCTATTTGCAGTACGACGAAGACTATGCTAGTCAGTGTTTTAAGAAATCCCTTGAACTTTTGGTCACCCTTAGGTTCATTTGTCTTTTTCGGGATCTTTTAAATTTGATGATCTCAACTGAAAGCTTAACCCTCTTCGAGTTACCTCTATTTCCAGGTCTTTGTATTTTGAAAGCTTTTCGATTTCTTTTAGAGAAACGTTGTCATCTGCTGGTATTGATACATCAATTAGAAAGCATTTTTTTCCTTCATGATCTTTGACAACTATATCTGGTCTATTTGCCTTAATTTCTCTATCTGTGTATATTGGCATATCCCAGAGTATGGTTGCTTTCTCGTTTTCTGTGACCTTTTCTGGCGTGTGTTTATACC
>NC_068983.1:63248203-63252173 GCF_001194135.2 Octopus bimaculoides | reverse complement strand
ATTTGTGTGTGTTGTATTCTATCTAGTTCATTGACTCCTAAATATTTGTATGGTTGGCTTTCATTTAGTTCTTTTATTTCATTGGCTTTATCTAGTGTGATGTTGCTACTTTTAACTAATTGTCCTCTTTTCAGGGTTGCTTTGGCACATTTTTCTAATCCGAATTTCTTATCTATTTCCTTGGTAAAGCCATGTACTGTCTGTAGTAGTGTTTCTAGCTCTTTGTCCTTTTTAGCATATAATTTTAGGTCATCCATGTATAAAAGGTGGCTGACTGTTATCCCGTAGCATTTGTAACCGCACCCAGTTCTATTTAGCAATTCAGTTAAAGGTGTGAGTGCCAGGCAGAACAGGAGTGGAGAGCGTGTCTCCCTGGAATATTCCTCTTCTAATGGGAATGACTTTCGTTTTCACAAGTCCCTCTTTTGTTTGGAGCTGTAGCACTGTCTGCCATTTGTTCATTGAGTGTCTTATGTATTTTATAATAATTGGTGCCACCTTGTTTATGGCTAGTGTTTCCAGAAATTTATTATTATTATTATTATTATTATTATTATTATTATTATTATTATTATTATTGAGTGAGAGAGCAGTGCATGCCATCAAGGTGACACTGGGGTAAAATATACAAAGCCCAATATATCCATCATGACTATCCGTCTGATAAGGGTACACCAGGCACATTATTATTATTATTATTATTATTATTATTATTATTATTATTATTAAGCTCTGGACATTGCTGTCACGCGTCCTGGGACTCATAGGGCCGGTTACTTGGTTTCCATGGCATATAAATGACAGAAAATTACGACACTCCACTCAAACGGAAAGAGTGAGATAAGAACTGTTGATATTGGTGCTGTTCTCGGCATACGGAAACATTGAAACTACATCGCTCTTAACTACACAAAATAAATATTGGTTTCAAAGTTTGGCACAATGCCAGCAATTTATGTTTAGGGAATAAGTCGATTATATTGACCCCCAGTGCTCGACTGGTACTTATTTTATTGAACCCGAAAGGATAAAAGGCAAAGTCTTCCTCAGATGAATTTGAACTCAGAACGTAAAGACAGACGAAACGCCGTTAAGCACTTTGTCCGGTGTGCGAACGATTCTGCTATTTCTTCGCCTTGCTACACAAAATAAATATTGATTTGTTTTTGATAATTCGCAAAACTTACCTTTTCTGAGAAAGGGACTGGAGTGATATGAAGTTACCATTACGCCTTTACTAATGACAACCTCTGTGAGACTGAACTGAATGTCCCTAGTCTGAAATAAAAATCCATACAACAAAGTAGAAAAATATATTCCGATCGAAGATCCAGGAACGAAATAATTTTATAACTAAATAATTCAACAAAACTAATTATTTAATCTTGTTTATATTTTTTAACATTTTTTCCCTATTGCCCTGAACCAGTTTAATACGTTCAACAATTATTGAAGAACTTGAAAAAGCTATGGAAATAATTGCAATTTCTTGAAAAGATTTTCGTTCATGTTTCAACTGCATGGGCCTTGAGCTTCGTTTAAGTTTTCATTATATTAAAAAACAAAATCCTAACAATTAAAACATGGTTATAATTGAAGGTTATCGGCCAAAGAACTACGTATCTTCCGCAATATATCACGAATATTTATTGCCTTAAGCGGGTCACGTACATTTACTTGGCCGATTACAGCTCTATAGAAATATTCAGATTTAATTTCATGGCTCTTTTCACCTTGTTCAGATACGGATTGTGTTCGGTCGAAACAATGAGAAAACAATAAAACAGTCTAAAACTGTTCTTTTATTTTTGCACTTAAACTTTCCCTAAACTGTAAAAAACAATTTTTTTTTTATCACAAATGAACACATCTATGCATTTAGTATACATTCATAATACGAACATTTATATGCATACATATATACGTAATATATACATACATAGATAATTCATGCATGCATTTATGCATATATACAATTCCCCCGAAATTACTGGCCTTTGCCAAAATTTCAACCTATTATTATTATGGTTGTTGTCGTTGTTGTTTATTTAACGAAAACTATCAAAGTTATCTTTAATACCTAGCGCAAAAAATACTAGCTCAAGAAAGACGTGTACGAGAACAGATATAGGCATTTCACAAATCTGGTGTGATCAGGTAATTTTATAATATTTGTGTCAGTGATTGCCAATAGTCTGACTGTGTCACTTTCGTTTTCTGGTCGGTAGTCTCCTGAAAGGATCGCGTCTTCTAGGGCCCTCACGTCTACTGCTTATACAGCAGCAATAACCAGGATTCTGTCACTTGCCTCAAGGTCAAAAGTCTTTAAATGTTTGTACTTGAAGTGCAAACCTAACGGTATGGACACCGTCTCTGGCGTGTTGAAGGCAGGTAGAACTTTTCACAGAATCCCATTTCTGGTGCGGCGAACATCATGCGTTTTCTGCATGAAGAATAGGCGCCCATTATCTGATAATTTGATGTTTATTTTTCTTGATTAACAACTTTCATCCTTCTATTTCTGCCTCATTCAGATAATTTCTTCGTAATACCGTTTTTTTTTAATCAGAAAAAATCTGTAACAGTAATTACTTGGTAATATTAACAAGGTAACTATATAATACCCTCAAAATAAAACAAAAGATCAGCTTAAATTACCCAATGTAACATATAATGAACAGTAAGCTGTTTGACGATGTTAATTGTATGCAGGTGTTATATAGGTGGGTGTGTTGTGATAAAAGTTCTTGAAGTAATTAGCGAATTTGATGGCATATGAAACATACATGTATGTGCGTGTATATATATATATATATATATATATATATATATATATATATATATATATATAGTTAAAAAAAACAATAACAAAAAAACAAAAAAACAACAAAGTGAGGACGTGATATGGATAGTATTATTGGACGCTCAGGAAAGGAAAGAGAGAGTATATATATATGTGTGTATGTGTGTGTGTGCATATATGTGTATATGTTCTTGTTCTCCTTCTCCTCCTCTTTCTTTTCTTCATCTTTTTCTTCGCCCCTTCTCGTTATACTGCTTTCTCATCCCCAAACCAAACTTTTATCTACACTGGCACAGTCTATTTACATTTTCATATTTATTGACCTTTTGTTTCCACTCGATATAAGGAGAACATAAAGTCTGTGAGATGCACAATGTAAGAGCGCACCTATAATGCAGGTCTGAGGAAGTGTCACTATCATCTTGAAAGCTGCAATTATTACGTAAATTTTCACTTGGAACTTCTGCGTGAACTGGCGTTGAAAACAGAGTTCATACAGAAACAATTGTAACTGATCATTAAAAATGATAGTCTGCCTTTTTCTTTTATTTGGATTACTATCTATCTATCTATCTATCTATCTATCTATCTGTATATCTGTATATCTGTCTGTCTGTCTATTTATCTATCTGCATATATGTAAATATGTATGCATATATGGTTTGTGTATATATTTATATTTTGTTTGACATGCATAAACACACATTTTAATACATACGAATGGGCATAACATTTAAAGTATTCCGCTAGACACAAATTAAAATATCTCGAAAGCAAATATTATGCGTAATGGGTAGAGTGTACCACATTAGAAAGCGCTGATGTAGTCATTTCATTACGTAGTTTCCAAAACATGCTAGAGCAAAATGAGATAAGATAGCGATCCTTTCTAAAAGCGTGCGTATATATGTGTGCTATCTGTCTGTCTGTTGGTTGTCTATCAGTATGTATGTCTCTCTCTCTCTCTCTCTCTCTCTCTCTCTCTCTCTCTCTCTCTCTCTCTCTCTGTATTGCTTCCTAATCTGTTGTGAAGTGTTTCGATTGGATAATAAAACAATAGATTTGAAATTTGAATATTGAATGTAAAACGAAATGATAATATAGAGGAAGGGCTCTTGACAGAAATAACAATATTTTATAAAACAAATCAAAACAACAAAAGACTAA
>NC_068983.1:63236175-63248187 GCF_001194135.2 Octopus bimaculoides | reverse complement strand
ACACACACACACACACACACACACACACACACACACACATATAGATATATATATACATGTTTTTAATCTTTCGTTGTTTTGTTTTATAAAATATTGTTATTTCTGTCAAGAGTCCTTTCTCTGTGTGTGTGTGTATATATATATATATTATTTTGCTTAAAAGAGTTCCAACACTGTCTGTTTTTTATGTTTTATTTATATTCCTGCAGAACTAATGTGGGGTATAGAATATGGAATATACAATATATAATATAATATACAATATAAAATAAAATAAAATAAAAATAGAATAAAAAAAATAAATAAATAAAATAAAATAAAATATATAAATTATTTGTGAAGAGGAAGTCGGGCATTGTGTTGATCTAACGCATCATTGTAATATGTGGAAGAAAGTAGAATATTTTTTAAGGAAAAAGACCGAACTGCAAAACAATAGATGTAGCACAACAGATTAAGACTACTAGAAGATATAAATTATCATGAGTCAAAATCTAGCAGCATCAGTACGGCGTCTGATGACACGAGAGCATTCGCTGTTCGTACAATGTGACCAACATTGCACTGTATCCATGGTGAAAAAATATTTAATTTTCAAATGGTACATTTCATTATTATTCATAAGCAGTGAGTTGAACATTGTAGAATTAACGGATGTTTTGTTAGCTTGCGGTGCTGATTTTAGCTCCACTATTGTCTTTTTGTTGCTTTTGATTACATTTATCACCTCCACTATCCCAACCTTGTCAGCTCTTATATAAAAAACAAAACAAACAAAAAAAGAAGAGAAAAGAACATATGCTGGTTGCACCTTTTCTGCAAACATTGTCGGATCGTTTCCGTTTGACTTAAGAGCTCGATCTTTCTTGATATTTTAGTAACCATTACCAACTCAGACTCACTATTTTCGTCATCGGAAAATGAAAATACGGTTAGGATTTAGAGATTATGTTTAGGATGTAGGGGTTAAGATTAGAGTTAGAATTTAATGTTAGAGATTAGAATTTACAATTTGGGGGCAAGGATTAAGAATTAGAGTTTGTAGTGTGCTACTAAACTTCATTACAAAAGTTAATTTCTTTTTTTGTTTTTTTTTGTTTCCGTTAATTAAATATGTTCAACTTTAATGTTCTCTATAATGTTTTATTATCAATTTCTAAGAAAACAAATTGTGACTTTTCTTAACCACGTTTCGAAAGCAAAATGAAAAAAACACGGCGCCTTCCATAACACCAAGACGACCTTATAGAGAGCAGATGAGTCTGATTGGCTAAGCTTACAAAAAAAAAAAAAAAGTTTAATGGTTGTTAGATATGTTAATTCATTTTCATAAAAAAATAATTACTGCGATGTTCGTAATTAGCATACACAACTATACTGTATAGAAAATATAAAAACTGTCGGACTCAGCAAATCAATCAGGAAAGATCCACATTATCTAATATATATACTACGATTTTGAAATAGTATTGAGTTATTTTAACTCATATTCGTTTCATTTGGACTTTATCTACTTAGGATTAGAAGTTAGTGGATAAAAAGTCGCAACTAAATACACCGAACCGCAAAAGAAATGCGATTTTTTCAAATGTCATTTTTACATGGTAAACACTGAAAATTTATTTCGGTGATGTAAGTGTAAATATTCCAAGACATGTTGGTTTATGACTGAGATCCAAATTGCAGGTAATCTTTCAACTTTCCCTGAAACGAGACTCCAAAATGCAGCTGCGTTAAATGCCGTGGGTGGAAGTCGCAAACAATTGTCATGAAAACTGAAATGCACGTGCATCTCGTGGAGGTTATGGGTATAGTAATCAACTTGAACCGCGTTCTTGGCATTCGTAATTTGAATTACCAGTTCGAAATAAGCTCGTCAGGCATGGCTATTCATGCTCACCCACTTGCCCAAGATGCGAGCAGAGCAGTGAAACTGTTCTGCACGCGATTATGCAGTGTCCAAAAACTTTCGGAACTGTGGGTTTATACCGAACAGCTGCTGTCGCGTTTAGGAAGAGTACAACTATCTTCCGAATCAATAATAAAGATTGTCCCACCGCCCTCTCTGAACAGGGAAGGAAAGGTTTGTTTTCTCTGTGTGGTAACTATAGCGAAAGAGACGGTGTGGAGGACACCTATGAAAGGAGTAGTGACAAACGTCATCTCCAGCCTTGGGTTAGTAAACTTTTATATTTTCCATCTTAGAAGGAAAATAAGACTGGAGAAGAGATGCCTGTCACTCGATATTTATGCCAAAAGATGGAAGAAAGTGGCAAGCATGATGAGAGTAAATGAACCTGATTGAGTGAGAACATAAAGAAAATCAAAGCGTTCAGTGGTGGAACGGGACTTGTGGGGTCGAACCCGTCCCCCACTCTTTATTGTTTTCATCATCTGATATATTTAATTTTTAATTATATGTTTTCACATTTTGTTATTTCATTCGATCCACGAACATCTTGCTTTGTACTATCCTCACTATATTAAGCCTTTATGGCTAATAATTCGTAATTTGGAGGCATTAGGTATGACCCGATTATCAGAAGCGCAGAGAGAACAAGCAATCGGCAGATTGCAAACAGAGCAGTGTGTCCGGATTGTTGTGAAAGCTTACAATGTCCATGTGAGCACCATCTATCGCCTGCAACAGCAATACAACACCAACATCATTGCAGACCGTACCCGCAGAGGGCACCCCCGGCTGAGCACACCCAAGCAGGATTGCTTCATCCACCTGCAACACCTCTGTGATCGCTTCAGACCGGCCAGCGTGACTGCTCTCGAGACCATTGACAATGGACAGCGACCCATCAGCGATGACATGGTACAACGTCAACTGGCTGCCAACACCCTGCGTTGACCAAATTCTAAGACCTCATATCGTGCCCTTCTTCGCGCGCCACCATAGCCACATGTTCCAGTAAGACAATGCTCCCTTCCACACGGCCAGGGTTACCATGGATTCCCTGTGTCAGCACAACATCAGAACCTTGCTGTGGCTGGCTCTCAGCCCGGATTTGAACCCAATCGACCACCTGTGGGGTGAACCAGGAGACAGCTGAACCAGGTGATCCAAAGGCTGATAACTCTTGTGGAACTGGAGGCAGCTTTCCTCAGGGTGTGAACACAAGTGCCAGCTGCTTTTGTGAACCGTCTTATGCGCCCCATGTACCGACGGTGTACGACCATTTTGAACACCCAGGGAGGGCATACACGGTATTGAACATGTCATGCCCTTCAATCTCGATGTGCTGGATCTGCCCACTACCAGAACACATGACAACGACCCATAAACTGTGGTCAAAGTTCATCCAAGTATTCACTTTATCAGATTTATCTAAATGTATTTCTGACATAATGAAATTGAAACCTATTTCACAGTCACATACGTCTCGCGTTTCTTTTGCAGTTCAGTGTATATCAAGATATCTTGTCTAATGTTCTCTCAATTCAGCCAATCCAATGGTCTGAATTATAAACTTAACGCATTCTTTAAAACGGTGACATCACCAGCTTAAATTTGCATTACTCGTTTTCCCATGAAGTCTCCTAAATATTATTTTCTTCTTTTTTTTAATTAATTTTTTTTTTACAAAATTTCATAAAACCCAGTGAAAGAACCTCTACGCAGTTACTCGATCTGCTGAAAATAGTTTCAAAATCTAGATCATACTAAATTGTAGCGGTTCAACTATGGTAAGCTAATGCACTGCGAGTTGTATCTAAGTGCGTCAATGGTATTTGAAACAACAATTTAAGTATTTAGAAATTCCAAACTAGTACTTGCGTGTCTCTCTAAAGATGTTATAATTTTGTCATGCCTTACCTTGGTCACTCAATTCCTTCATGTAATAGTAGGGGCGTCGTTGTCACATATTATACTTGCTGTGTCGTAGTGAGATCTTATATTTGGTGTAGTCAAGAATAAGATGCCACAGCTGATTACTTCCAGGATAGAGAAGAATGGACAGAAACATAAGGTGACAGAAAATGAATTGACCCGAGTACAAGACTGATTATTTATTAGAAAGGTGACAGGCGAAGATGACATCGGCTGTATTTTATGTGTTTTACTTGTCCAATCAAGAAATAGTCATTTGTAATGTGTTACATAGTTATTGCTCACTATGCTCATCGCCATAGACCACAGACGTACCATTGTGCCCCGCTCATGGTCTTCGCAAATGGCAGACTGGTATTTTAATGGTATGAGCAGTTATTGCTCCTTTGTACATATCACCATCACTGTCACTTTGTTCTCACTATCACTATGAATCTCCTCCTCCTCCTCCTCCTCATCATCATCATCATCATCACCGCCATAATAATAATAATAATAATAATAATAATAATAATAATAATAATCTGTATTATCTCGACCACCAGTGCTATCGCATTTTTGTCAGTATCGGTGACAGCATCGTCACCCCACCACCACCACCACGCCCGTCGCTGCCGCCGCCACCACCACAACTACCATTATTACCATCATCAACTGCATTACCTCAATTATCGCACCAACTATCTATAACACCGCCAGCCTCAGCCGTACCACCAAAGCCCACATGACGGCTATGACACATACAACCCCAATAGATAATATGATCACCAGAACATGATAGCTATAACAACATCACCGTCACCATCACGATCGCAATTAACGAACATTTTGAACATCACGTCCTTAATTACATCAAACAATAACTCCCTATTTCATTACCATCACAATCTGACTACATCCACCACCATTTCATCTACTCACTTCCATTACCGTCAATACCACCAACGCTACTACCACCAATACCATCACCACCATTACCAACACCACCACTACCAACAAAGCTGCCATCGTCAGCAGCATTATATTTACCAGAAACGACAGCGATACAAATAATAAAAACCAACCCACTGTAACCATCATTCGTCTAATGACGCGTCCATTCGACAATGGAAGAAAATATTAACATATATTTCATCAAATTTCAGACACCTATGTTCGCTACGCCGGAAATTACTTCATTATTTCAAAACCATTTGCTGCCTACACTATAGATATTCAATAACGCTCTGCCAATACCATAACTATTGACACCACTTATACATTGTATATGTATCAATATTAAGACCAACATCATCATCAACACAAGCACTAATACAATCAGTACAAGTATATGCTATATATCGCCGCTAATACCGTCTACGCCAGTATCAGTATTGAAGCAATACGGATTCTGTTACAAGGCATTTTATAAAGAATATCTGTAATTTTGCTCCCCTCCTTTGAAATTATATGCATACACATACACACACAATCGCACAAACACACACACACTCACACACACACACTCACTCACTCACCCATTCACTCACTCACTCACTCACCTATTCACTCACTCACTGATATATGTATTAAGTGTATATATATATATATATATGCATATATTTATTTATATATATACACACACACACACACACACACACGCGCATATATATATATATAAACGAGGGTTTACCTAAAAGAAGCAGGAATTTCGCAATATTATTTTATTCACTTTTATTGCCTTCAAAGTATTTTTAAGCAATGCATTAGTCCGGGCACGTTTTCCACTATTGGAAGCAGTGCTGAAACTCTTGCGAAGTGATGCCTTTTGACGCTTCCGTCGTTATTTTCTTCACATCTAACTCACACACACACACGCACGCTCTCACACACACAGACAGACATTCACGCGCACACACATTTACACGATGAGCTTTCAGTTTCCGTCTACCAAATCCTCTCACAAAGCCTCAGTCGGTCCGGGGATGAAGAAAAAGACATTGGCTTTAGTTGCTACGCTATCAAACTGAACCCGGAACTATGTGGTTTGGAAGCAGATGTCTTACCACAAAGTCACGCCTGCGCCTATACATGTATTCATATATTTCTTGGCCTAATTACCGATCGCCAACACACCTTATGTCAATCTCCTGTGTTCCTGTTTTTAGGCTTTCACTTCATACATTCCAGCTCAATATGTTTCGTCCTCAGTCGAAAGACACCTGTTGCTATGTTCTTGTTGTTTGTATTCGTAATTATGCATCACGTTCTCCGTTTTTTGTCTTTGTTGCTGTATACAATCGCTAGCTTTCTTACAAAAAAAATCTAATGCTCTTAGCTTCGACTTTTTTAAGTGCAACCAGATCGAATAGTCTCAAGTGCAACTGCTCGAAACTGTACGGACATCTGGTAACTTGACTGAAGAAAGAAAGCCACGAATGACACGTCCTTTTTTTCCCTGTCCTTCTAATTGCTGTTTTACCTGTCCGCCTTTGTATCGCCTATCTGTCCGAATGTTTTATTGTCTTCTATTGCGTTTTTATTCCATTGTATGTATGCATGCATGCATGTATGTATGCATGTATGCATGTATGTATGTATGTATGTATCTATCTATCTATATCTATAAAACCTTTTTGTCCTACTACATATTCTAATCTATGTTTTCTTGTCACCTTCCTAATTGAAGAGTGCTGTGTTCGGTTTTTCAGTTTTCGGTATGAAATGTAATTCATGACCTTTATTATGAATATTTTCTAGAATTCATTTCACTCACGATGCTATTTTATAATTTTCTAAGGTATCTCCATTTAAATTTTGACAAAATTTTAAGCCTCTTCAGTATTTTCTTTCACCTGTACTATCTATTCTCCTCCTTTTGTCTTTTTCGTTATTGTAGTTTTGATTCGTTTTGCCAACTATGTTGAAAATCAAGGCAATATAGTGTGAACACCACACGTACGTACGTACGCACACACACACACACACACACACACACACACACACACACACACACACACACACACACACACACACACACACACACACACACAATATATATATATATATATATATATATATATATGTATATATATATATATATAAACGTATATATTTATATATATACACGGACATACATATGTATAGTCTAAACATCACACACACATACACGTGAGTATGTATGTATATAGTAGTAATAATAATAATAATAATAACAATAACGATGATAGTGTACTGTAGATAGATACATTTAGATCTGGTTCTTGCGGCAGTGTAGATTAATTACTACGTTAGATGGGGTAGTCATTTCACTGTAAGATAGAATTGTTCATTTCAGAGTTGCGATACTTGGTGCTTGTCTTATAAAATGACTAAATGTTACATTAGGTATCTTGTCATCTGGGAGAATACAAACAGGTGCTTATCATCAGATTGACTGCGGCCATGCTGGAGCAACACCTTTTGTCGAGCAAATCGACCCCAGGACTTATTCTTTGTAAGCCTAGTACTTATTCTATCGGTCTCTTTTGCCGAACTGCTAAGTTACGGGGACGTAAACACACCAACATCAGTTGTCAAGCGATTTTGGGGGGACAAACGCAAACACACAAACATACAAACACACACATATATAAATATACATATATACGACGGGCTTCTTTCAATTTCCGTCTACCAAATCCACTCACAAGGCTTTGGTCGGCCCGAGGCTATAGTAGAAGACACTTGCCCAAGGTGCCACGCAGTGGGACTGAACCCGGAACCATGTAGTTGGTAAGCAAGCTACTTTATTTCAATAAATTTCGCCATTAACGGCGTTACATAGAGGGGACAGACAAAGACAGACAAACATAAAGTAGCTGCGGGCTGGACATGGACATTAATGAGATGAGGGTGATAAAGATGAAACAAATAATGAGAGAGGCACCAGCGCCCGCCGATTGATGACCCTCGAAAACATTGTTTTGTTTTTTTTTTTCCTTTTAGAATTACAATTTTTACACAATTTCAATATATTAATTAAAAATATCATAATTCTCCTCATTCCACCCCTCCGCAAGCAGATATGCTGCCCCTGCCAAACAAGTATCTATTGTTAGGCTTGAATTTGCGGCGAGGTAGAAGAAATCTTGGTGGTTATATTTTTCTATAACTTTTGACATTATGTTGTCATTTATAACCTCCGCAGTCACCTGCGGAGTCCATGTGGAACTACTCGCACATTCCGAGTAGCTCCTATATTGGCCGCATTCGCAGTCCAAGAATTCATTCACCGCCCCTCCCTCATAGTACATGATAACATAATCATTATTCTCACTGGGAGGGACGTTACGCCACTCTGTCATCGGCACAATCCTCGATGGCAGAGTTTTCCTCTCCGGGGGCACACTTCCCACCTCGGGTTCGGTCGGTGGCGCAGTGACTTCCGCCGACCGTCTCTCGTTTCTTTTTTTTTCTCCTTCTCCCTCTTTTTTCGTCTGCGAGGGTTGGGGTCTCTGGCGGGATACTCAGGGGGCCTATCTCTTCACCCGCAGACTGCTCTTTGGGTGGTGAGCAACTGACGTTGCTCATCTTTCTTTTTCTATTCGTGGAGGCTTCTGCCTCCACGATTTTCACCATCTCCCCCTGCAATGGGGAGTCGACGGGCACACTTTCTTTACCCTGCTTTTTTTCCGGCAGAGTAGGACTACTTTTTTAATGGGTGTCTGCTCCTGGGTCACTTTCGTGTCTCGGCGACAATTCTTCTTCAAATGACCAGGCTCCAGGCATCCGTGACATTTCGGAAGTCGTCCTTCAAGGATTACAGGATACCTAGAACCTGCCATGATCAAGTAGTCTGGAAAGACCATACTGCTATCGTCTAACTGGGTCCACAACGTTAATATGGCCTTAGCCCCAACCCAGTCAGCAGATGGCAACATTTTACATTTAACAATTTGGTGTCTCTGGTGCCACCAAGTCCCCTTTGGATGGTTTCGGCCAACCAACTTTCTTTTAAACCCGGTGGCAACCCGCAGACAAACGCCCGCTTACATTTTCTCCCACAATAAGAGGGGAGAAACAAAATTTTTTCCCCCTCCAGGGGCTGACTGGTGAACGTACACGCCATCTCCGGGGTTCCAAACAGCAACCATATGGTTGCATATTTGGAACCCCTGGCGATGTGCTTTATCATCGGCATGCACTCCGTCAACTCCTTTTCTATTTCTAGCTTAGGAAAGGGGACAATGGTAACCAAGGACTTTGAATAAGTCCTTAGAACCACCGTCCTCCTTTCCAAATCTGTCACCCATTCTTTGGGTGGGTTAATTTCCCACACCAAAGCAGTATTGTTTTTTCTATTGTTCATATTTTAACTGCAAAAAATAATAAACAAACAAAAAAAAGAAAAAAAGAAAAAACAAAGTTCACAGTTAAATGTCTGTCCTCTGGCGTATTTTGAACTCCTGACCAGTCCTGTGTACTCCAATATAGGTAATCCAATAATGGTTCACAATCGGTGGTGCTCGTAGTATATAATCCAGTTGTCGTAGTTTTCAAATTTTTCCTTTTTTCAAAAATTGAATTTACAACACCGCTAAATTTGCCGCGTTGTTCCATTTAAATGTCTTTTGGCCTATTCGAAATTCTGGCAATCCCAGGTAATCCAATGACTTTAGGCATAAAAACAGATGTTCGCCGCGAACTTTACAGCAAGCAACAAATAACCGTTTACAATAAGTCTTCCAAATACAAAAAATCTTCAGAAAAATCAAAAGATAGAAAGAATTCTTGCGGCGAGGTAACGCCCACCGATAATTCTTTACTAAAACAAAAGCAACCGAAGGAGAAAAAAATGCCTCGAGGCCAGTGAAGATACCCTATTTGTAAAAATTAACAATGAAATAACGTAGCCCCACTGTACCCCCAAAACAAATTTCTCCTACCTTTTAGCTGCCTTACTAATTTTTTCATGAACTCGGTTGATTTCAAAGTTCCATTTTGGAGGGAGTTAAAAAACACCAGTCCACGCTGATCCTCAGCTTACAGGAAATAGCCAACGCGCAAAACCGGAAGTCAAGGTATGCAAGCTACTTACCACACAGCCACTCCTGCGATGTGCATTTATTTTAAATATGCATTGCCAACATATCTTTGCATGTGCATTTTTCTTTCTGTCATCATTATATTTCAGAAACGAAATATATTTGTATTTAACAAACAATATATTATATTTAACTAACGAAAGAACGTAAGACTCAAGACATTTGGTTGGATTTACATGCATGTATTTAGCGATCTCGTTCATAGCGCGGCCTCCTCCTGGTTCGAAGGCTTGTACCACCAAACAGCAGGTCGGCTCTAGCTGCTGGAACTGAAACTAACACGACACTGTTGGCAGGCCGGTTTAGAGAGGGCACGGGCTAAAACTACGCGCCCTTCCGCTCCATTGGTCAGTTGAAGCTTAGACGGTGTCACGTGACAGTTAGCTGGGGCTGGCTGCTGGAGCCTACCGGCGAGTATTTAAAGGGAAATTTGACAGGATGGTCATTCGTCCGCTGATAATCGTTAACGCTGCATCGAAGAAAACGAAGAACAAAAGAAAAAGGAGAAATAAGAAACGCACTCAACACCAGAGCTGAAGACACCTTCGAAAGTGGGGAGGGCGCCACGTCAAAAACGGCAGAGGAGTAGGGGCCGAAACCAGATGTTGTCTTTAGTCACTGGATCCTATAAAAGAGCTATGGTAGCGAACCCCGAAACGTGGTTGGAATTCCCAGTTGACTCGACTCCACATTGCTTAAAATTTCGTGGGCACATCTGAATGATTTGATAAAATAGATGGCTCTTAGCGCCTACGAAACTTTAAGTCATGTAGAGCAATCAAGCTTATCAAATATCTATCGAATACACGCGCGTGCACACATACACACTTACAGATAGATATATAGTGTAATACATAAATGCATACACACACGTATATATTCTATACATAATATACACATAAATACATACACACACTCATTTATATGAACTGCCACGTCTAATAAATATCTGCATTTTACACCCGATACTTCCAAACTCTTAATCTTTCATCGCTACCTTACTCTCCCCCACTGTCTTCTGGGTCTCCAAATGATTATTTTGCAACTGAATGGTCAATTAATTAACTCCAGTGAAGCGAAACGGAGAATAAAAAATCAGAGAAGAAAAATCATTTTACTGAATACACATTAACGTCATTTTCAAAGCAATAACAGCATAGTCGTCATTGTCTTCATCATCATCGTCATCACCAGCAACAGCACACCACCATAACCACCACCACCACCACCACCACCACCATTACCACCACCACTAGTTTTAGCAGCGGCAAGCAATTGTATTTAGTGATGTATAGAATGTTTACCGAAGAATTTTTTTTGTTACGTGTCCTGTGGTGTGTGACAGTAAGTTACGCGATGTGTGGGTGTGACTTTGTGGTGGGGCTGTATGTTGTTTAGTCGTCTAGTATTCTGTACGTGTGTGCGTGTGTGAGGTGTATGTGTCCTATATCCACAACAGCACCCTAGGTCCCAGTATGTATGAGTTATTGTATATTTACTGTGTAAACATTGAAGAAAACTGTTGGATACATATGTATGAACATACAGACCATTGAAGAAATGGCAAACACAGCTTACTATATTAATGGAATTAGTCAGGATGTAATTTACAAAGGAATAAAGTGACAATGTTTCCTTCTTTGTCGGGTGTATGTGTGTTTCATGTATATGTGAGTAAATTATGATTGACTATGTAGAAACAGACACTCATACATACATACATACATACATACATACAAACATACATGAATGCATGCTCGGTGGTGTGTATGTATATTATATATGTATGTGTAAATATGTTTGTATGAGTGTATCTATCTATCTATCTATCTATCTCTGTATACACACACACACACACACACACACACACATATATATATATATATACACACACGCACACATACACACACAGACATATGCACACACACACACACACACACATACACACTCACACACACATATTTCCATACACATATTTTTATATATATGTATATGTGTACATATGTATGAACATATATGCATATGTATATATGTGCTTATGTGTGCATATTTATGTATGTATATATATATATATATATATATATATATATATATATATATATATAT
>NC_068983.1:63232891-63235842 GCF_001194135.2 Octopus bimaculoides | reverse complement strand
GAGGAGGAGGAGGAGGAGAATGATAGTAGTAGGATGTTAGATGGTCAAGTGCCCTGAAAGTGCCCTGGTTGTGGATGGTAGTAGTGACTGAATTTTTAGGACATCTCTTTTGAATGTTTTGTTAATAAAATTTGCGTAAGTGTTATTCTAAACAGCAATAGTGGTAAAGTTAGGAAGGAGATGGCGGAGAGGAAGAAGACGAAGAAGAAGAAGGAGAAAGAGAAGGGAGAATAAAAAAAGGAATGTAGGTGGTATGATAGTAGTAGGATGTTAAATTGTTAAGTGACCTAAAAGAGGCTCGTTATGGACTATAGCAATGATTGGGACTGCTTTTTAATGAATTCATATATATAGTCCTAGGGCCACTGTTATTCATTATCACGCTGACAGGTTTTAACCCACAGTACTCTCACCCAATCGAATGAGATATGCTGATGATACAAAAGTATCAGTGACAATCAATACTGCAGAGGAAGCTGACACACTTCATAATAAAACTACATATGATCCATTGATGGGCAAATGAAAATAATTTGAAATTTATTGCATCAAAATTTCAGAGATAATAGGTAAAGTAGAAAATTTTTGACACCACAATAAAACGATTCAAAGTTCTGATCCAATATAGGTCTTAGGAATAATTACGTCAAACGATGCATTTTTGTCAGACACATTACCGAACTGATCTCTGAATACCGACATCTTAATGAATGGATCCTACTTACCTTCGTCATAAAAGACCTTAACTTATGATTATGTTGACATTATTGAAAGTGTTTAGTAGATTAGGTTACTGTTCATAGTTTTGGTTCCTTAATACTCCCGGTATTATACAAGAAATTCTGGGATTACAGAGAGCGTCCACTTATAAAATATCTTTCGCGAAAGGCCTTAATTACTGTACGAACGTCTAAAAGCTCTACGTCTCTTTTCTCTTGGACTACACAGAAAGATCCATTGTTATTTATATATGGAAAATTTTGGAGAGCCATGTCCTCGATTTAGACATTTGTGAAAAGTTTAATGCCAGCAAACTGACAGATGCTGTCGGCTTCCATTTTTAGCACGTTTTCAGTTGAGTACAAGAACACTTTAATGAAACAGTTTCATATACAGAGGCCCTCAAGTGTTCAACAGCCTACTTAAAGAAATCAGAAATATAAAAAGGCTGTCTACAATAGCAATGAAAGAAAAGTTGGACAAACTCCGAACTAAAATACCAGAAGCCAACTACATAAGGTTAGATTCAGTAAAGATCAGCTGCTGCAAACTTTATTGTTGATCAACTTGCTGATATAAACATTCGACAAAAGTGAAAAAGATACACCAAAAAAAAAAAGACTTAAAGGTGGTGCCCAAGCATGGCCGCAGTCCAACAACTGAAACTGGTAGAAGAATAAAAGAATATACATACATACGTATATATACACACGTGCACTCACATATACGTATACAGATTTACACTGTTCAAGATACTTACCAGCCATGGAGTATAGCGTGTTTTCAATGAAGATCGGCGCTTGATTCCTCCTACATGGCAGAAGTTAACTCTTAGGCGTGGGATTTTGATTCTTGCTTGATACAACATACTGTTGTCCTAGTTATTATGACAGAGCTGATTGGATTGGGGAAAACGAGATGATTAGGTGGTACTTTGATCTGTCACATGATTCAACATGAAACATTTCAAATTTTTTCCGCGTTACAGATTTACTTGAGGATGTGCATAATGATAATACTAAAGATTTTTTAGGCGCAATGTAATTATAGTTTTTCAACTGTTTGTATTAAGAGGTTGGTGACTGGAAGAATTTGCTGAAAAAAATTTTTTAAAGAAGGTGCACCATATTGAGCTAGGAAAAGACGACTCACATTGTAAGGAGCGCGAATTGCATGGCTAGGAGAAGGGATACATTGTAGGACTGGGAGTGAGAGACCCACGTAGTAGGGCTGACCAAAGACGCTGAATATACTAGTATCGGCTGTGGTTCTAGTTTGCGTCATTTTTCAAAAGCGTCTTTCTTTGACAAGCTTCATAGTATGCGAATAAACATGTCAAACAATTGTGTCGTGCTCCTCAAACGAGGTTGGATCATGAAAATTGGGCAAGGGCTGCTGAGATTAAAAAAAAAAAATCATTAACATTTCTCGTTTGAAAATCGTATCTTAAAACATTCAAATAGCACAGAAAATAGCACATTATGTATTCTTTTCACGTTTAAATTCGTATATATTGATATCAGATCATGTATTGCTGTACCAATTCCGGTAACAATATCGAGTGCTAATTATATTTCGCACGAAATATGTAGATAATATATATGTTTATATATATAAAGCTGAATATATACAGACAGTATGTAGTAATATGTATATATCGGTTTCTGATTGAGACACAAGGCCCGCAATTTTTTAGAGTAGACAAATCGATAGCGTCGACTTTCAATAGTTGACTAGTACTGTATTTGTGCTATCGATCCCTGAAAGAAGAGTGAAAAGCAAAGTTAACTTCGGTGTGAGTTGAATCCATATAGTAAAGAGCCGAAAGAAATTCTCGAAAGCAATTTTCCGACGCTGTCATGATTCTGCCTGCCATTGAAAATGATTCCTGATTTTAACACTAGGTCAGCAATTTGAAAAGAGGGATAACATCAACTCAAGTAGTTGGCTGATACTATACTTTATCGATCCCGAAAGAAGGATCATAAAGAACCGAAAGAAGTACTAGAAAGCATTCTCCGGCGCTCTAACTGATCTGCTGTCCCGCCGCCTTTCTAAATGTGTAGATATTAATATCAAGTGACGTTCATATAAAGTGCTGTAACAGTATCGGTACCAATACCGGGAGACAATATTTTACACAATATATGTGGACAGTATATATCAAATCGGTATATATTAAATCTATATCGATATATATATATATATATATATATATATATATATATATG
>NC_068983.1:63230959-63231879 GCF_001194135.2 Octopus bimaculoides | reverse complement strand
TATATATATATATATATATATATATATATATATATATATATATATATGTGTGTGTGTGTGTGTGTGTGTGTGTGTGTGTGTGTACACACACACACACACACACACATATATATGGAGAAAATATAAATCCCTGTACAGTCTGAATAACGATATCAAATCATGTTTACTTAAAATGCTGTACCAGAATCGCTAACAATATCGAGAGACAAGTGTATGTTCCACAAAATATTTGGACAGCATATATAGGAAGGCTCTCGTTATTAAAATACCTCATTCAGAGATCATATGTTCATAAAGTTTATGCATCGTTCCAGTATTGGGAAGGATGAAAATTATTCTTGTATTTAAATTTCTTGATATTTCAAGCATATTTTGTTCTACGAATCGGACTCTAAATTGTTATGAAAGTTGGAATATTTAAACATTGTTATGAAAAACAATGTGATTTATAAAACCTGAATATTTTAGTAGTATTGAAAAATAAAGAAAATATGAAACAATATATGATTAAATTATTTTCTGTATTTTGCAGTTAAGACTGTGCACTGGCTTTTCGAAGATATAAATTTCAAATGGAGAATTTTAATAATAACATTGCATGTGTATACATACATACATACACACATACATACATACATGTGTATACATAAATGCATACATACGTACATACATACATTCATTCACACATACATATGTGTGTGTGCGCGCGTGCGTTTGTATTTGTATATGAAGTATTAGTGACGACAATAAATATGTTGTGGATAAAATGTGAATGTTTCTTCATGGAAATAGAAAGATTAAATTTCAGAGCCGTAATATATATAAGTAGAGAAAAGGCACGCCGAATATACATGTTTATTTGAACGTATATACCCTGATTTATTTCCCTCGTGTTATTCTGTTGAAACTGTATATATATA
>NC_068983.1:63229239-63230626 GCF_001194135.2 Octopus bimaculoides | reverse complement strand
ATATATATATATATGCATGCATGTATGTACATATGTATGTATATATATGTATGTATATACATGTATATGTGTGTGCGTATATATACATGCATATCTATATGTGTATGTATATATGTATGTATGTATGTATGTATGCATGTGCATACGCACTAAAATGAAGTAAAATAACATTTCGAGATTTCTTGATTACAGTGTGATAAAATCGATGAGACACGATATTCAGTGATGGCTTTAGACAATTTTAACGGTAAGATTTTCCCCTGGCGATACGAAACCTTTGAACCAAGCTTTGATACTGTCACTGATTTCGTAAACACGGTGAAATAGATGATTTTAAAAAGAACATACCTTAATCCGTAGCTAATTTAGTGCAGTTAATAGTGATTTCTTTGGGGATTCACAATCTGAATTTATATTGCCACCGGTAAAATATAGCCACAATAAAAGTTAATGTTTTAAATGGATAAAAGACATTAAATGGATAACAGACATCAACAATAATTGATTAGCTATGTTTTTTTTTTATTTCTAGAATTTGATTTATACACACAAGTAATCACACATTACTATGTTGTTAAGAATTTCGATACTTGACCATATGATAACGGGTTCAACAGCACAATGTGGTACTGTAACTCGACTTGTAGTGAAATTTATTACCGGTCTTACATAGAAGCCTATCGTAAGTATAGCATGCACGCACGCTCACACGCCCTGTTTCATAATAGCAGGCCAACTCTGGAGAAATTATTGATTCTTGAAATTATCTCCCTTTCTAATCTGGAGTTTGTCTTAATTGTCACTTGATAATTATGACACATCTCCTAAAGGCGGAAATGATTTTAATAAATCCAAAATTTATGCTGTATGACTTTTGATGTATGTGCATTTGTCTATATCATTGTATATGAGCAGACTATTGGTTGTTGCTAAACACGGCTGGTCTCCATGCGCTTTCTCGCATTGTTGTAACTTTCGAGTGATGCTAATCCATTGATTAGGTGGACAGAGCAACATGACTCCTTGAATGGCATGCCAATACCTCGCAGTTGCCAATTTACAGCTGAGTGGACTACAGCAATGTGAAATTAAGTGTTTTGCTCAAGAACACAACTCACCGCCAGTCTGGGAATCGAAACAACAATCTCGTGATCGTTTGTGCAACACCCCAACCAACTGGCCATGTACCTTAACAGTTGCCTCGCTCTCAAAATATGTTAAACCGGAGGCTATAGTAAAAGACACATGGAGAAGGAAAAACGCTGTAAGATTGAACATGGAACTTCTTCAGAAAAGTCAATCAAATGCGTGTGTTGTTGTAGACACACACACACACACACACACACACACACACACACACACACACACACACACACACACACACACA
>NC_068983.1:63228187-63229156 GCF_001194135.2 Octopus bimaculoides | reverse complement strand
ACACACACACACACACACACACACACACACACACACACACACACACACACACACACACACACACACAAACACACAAACAACCATAATACACAAACATTATGAAGATTTTTTTCACTGACCAGCAAATGGTTTAGAATCTTGTTCTTCATGACATCTTTGCTTAAGCTACCTTATCAACATGGATATATTAACACTCTTCTTTCCCTCATGCTTCTCTTTCTCTCTCTCTCTTGTCTTTCATTTTCTTATTCTATGTCTCTGCAACCTCTAAGAACGCAATTGCAGCTTAACACCGAACAAGCTAGATAACAAATACTTAAACGTGAGTAGTTCGAGGTTAAGCTATTACTGAGGATTAAAATAGGATTACACACATATAATAGGATTACACGTATATATTACGAAGAATTAGAATAGGATTACACGTATATGTGAAACTCAGTGAATATACTTTATACCACATGGTTTCCGGTTCGATTCCATTCAGTGACACCTTTGGGAAAGCAAATCCAATCAACGCCCGAGTTGGCTAATATTTTGTGCGTGAAATTATGTAGACGGAAATTGCATAATCTTGGTCAATTGACTTTTCTCTTGCATGAATTTACATACATACATACATACATACATTACATACATACATACATACATACATACATACATACATACATACATGCATACGTACATACATACATACGTACATACCTACGTACGTACATACATACACACAAATACATGCACGTACGAATATGTGTGTGTCTGTTGTGTGAAGACAATACAGGAGGAACAAGTTTTATGAAATATTGCATTATCTTAAAACTGAAAAAGGTAAAAAATATTGCAGGAAAGTTATCCCTTTACCACAAAAGAAAAAAAAAGAAAAATAATTAAATAAAAGTACAGCTTTAGGGAAATATCCATGGTGATGTGTATATATATATATGTATATATATATATATATATATATAT
>NC_068983.1:63218204-63223204 GCF_001194135.2 Octopus bimaculoides | reverse complement strand
TGTGCAGGGGAGAGGATAATTTATGTCACTCTTACGTTTTCTATTATCTGACTGAATCTGTATTTAGGCAATATGTACGACACGAAGAAACAGTTAGAGCTGATCATTCTATTCTGCACGGCACGTACGAATAAATCTTAGTTAGGATGAGTTCTTGGTAGTCAATTAGGAAAAGTTTGATGTGTCATCGAAGAATATCAATATGAATAGCCTCGATCGAGACTATTCACGGATCGAGGTGAAAGAAGAAAGTTAGCTTCGAGCAACCCGTAGTGAATATAAAAAAAACAACTTTCAGTAACAATAGAAGTTTATTGAGACGGTTGGTCATGTGATTACGTGACATACATGCACACACACACACACACACACACACACACACACACACACACACACACACACACACACACACACACACACACACACACACACACATAGTTGACGAGTTAAGTAATTAAGATTCAGTTGAATTTGGTACTTAAGTTGAAGCACCAAGTCAGTCCGGTATTATCCGCACTGCTCGAATTAAGGTGAATAAAATATATATCTATTCCATATATTGCATATATTCCATATATTGCATATATTCCATATATTGAACCAATAACTGCGTGCGTATATGTTTATATGTTTGTGAGTTGAGTGTGTTTGTATGCTTCGCTGGATGTCATCAATTTTTTTTTTGCCTCATACTCGTTACGTGGTTTAATGAAACTAGAAATGATGTTATTCCATTGCCTGAGGTATTAAATTTTATGCTTTGAGACATTAGCTTCTATTCATTCCATTAATGTATGTCTCTTTAATTAATCAATCCTAAAGAAGTGCGTAATATTAATGACTAACAAATTGATTATGTTGCAAAGTTTGTCCTTAATTATTATACACAATGCTGGAAATGTAGTGTTTGAAAAGTGAATCAGTCTATGGATCGATGAACTTAGTAACTAATTAGAAAGTTCTGTGCGCTGTTGGTGTAATTTATAACTTTAAACGAAATGCATATCTATTAAATATCGTTAACATGACAATATCACATTGCTATTCTAATTTTCAACCCGCATCCTCCTGTGCACGTCTGATTGTTAGCTGTCCTTGGTATACTTTGAATCTGACTTAGAGTGGGAATGATAGCAAGGTCAATTATTGTAAAAAAAAAAAGAAATATAAAAAACAAAAAAAGATTAGAATATTCTACTCTTTTACTTGTTTCAGTCATTTGACTGCGGCCATGCTGGAGCACTGCCTTTAGTCGAGCAAATCGACCCCGGGACTTATTCTTTGTAAGCCTAGTACTTATTCTATCGGTCACTTTTTGCCGAACAGCTAAGTTACGGGGACGTAAACACACCACCATCGGTTGTCAAGCGAAGTTGAAAACACTTGCCTATAGTAGAAAACACTTGCCCAAGGTGCCACGCAGTGAGACTGAACCCGGAACCATGTGGTTGGTAAGGAAGCTACTTACCATACAGCCACTTTTAATACTCTCGGAAAATATCTTTGTGACGCTGAAGAGAATTTTTATTAAATTTCTCAACTGCAGTATATACATGGTATTTTGTTTTTATTTTCTTTTATAGCTTTCCTCATCTTATAACGAAGACAGAATAGTCTAAAACATCGTTGCCTCCTTACATGGACATACACATTAAGATTTGTAAGAGAGAGGGAGAGTCACCACAGAGTGCATAGTTCATTAAGAATAGGGCTACTTAAATGAAAATAATGTTAATTAAAGATGCAATCCATAGAAGATTATTTGTATGTTTGAATATCTGTATATCGTACAACTTCTATGCAATCATCTAGAATCAGTTATTCTCAACAGGGGTCCATATAAGATTTTTTGCTGGCTGGGTGGGTATCCACGCAACAATTGTATGCAAAGTTTTCAAAAGGCTTTCATCGTTTTCGATACAATAAAGATCTTATGCAACTGAAACCCGAGTGTCTTTTTAGTCAGCTGAAAGCAGTTTTGCCACAAACTTAGCAGGCACATATCTCATACGCAAATCTTCGGTGATAATGGACTGGTCTGAACCGTAACTAATCGGCATATCCTATGATAACTCACGGAGGGTCATTCGACGATTTCCCCTCACACCTGCATGCGCATCTGCGATTTTTTTCTCAGTTCTGCTGGCTGCAGATCTCCCACAACACTTGTCATTATCGACATTTTTCGGCCATCTTGGAAATGTCCGAACCACTCGTACACTTAGCTCATACAATTCACTCCATACACTTTCTGTAACTTTGCGTAGGCCTCTGAGAAGGTATCGCCATGACAACTTTCTCTGTCATAGTAAATGCGACAATCACACGTTACACACGTTACTTCGAAGTACTGCTGTACATAGCGGAAGTAAGCTAGAATGCTAAAACTTAGTACACATGCACAACAGAGATCAAGGTCAATATGTGCCAAGCAGCTTCACTCTGTGTGCTTTGGCTTCGTTACTATGGCAATAGTCCGGATACTTATTGATTAGATTTCGTACCTGTACAGGTGTATATCAGCACTTCCCTGTCATAAACTAAGAACTCTTCAAGGTTTCAATTGCTAACAGAAGTCCTTTAATCCATTTCCAATGTTAGCTTCGTTAAAGCTAGAGAGACTTTGCATCTGACAAAGACATAGTCATGTATTTTGAGGAGAGGTGAGTTCTGACTTTCCGGTTATGACTCTTCTTTAGAAAACTGGGTTTTTGCCAACACAAACTCCAGCAAAGAGTTTCCTTGGAATCTAGTTGCAGATCATGACCTTTAGCCTGTCATGATGGTGACCTGTAATTGAAGACGTTTCGGTTGTGTCATCTATCTCGTGTTTTTGGATATCGGGTTCTCTACAAATTAAATCAGAACTGGTTATTTTGCACAGAAGTTTCCTAGTTGGCTCATCAGATACTAGCTCTTGTTGTTCAAGGCAAAGTAGCCCTAATAGATGATAATTAGTCGAAAACATTCGAGATGTGAACATTTCATCTTGTTTTCAGAGATAAAGTAACGAGGACTTCATTATTTTGATATCTTTTTCAAAATGGCAGGATATATTATTTAGAATATTTAGCTGCTTTATAGTATTTTAGTAAAACATAAGACCTCGGCAGATTCTAGTTTTATTATGAGGTGCTTGTTTTTCTTTCGTGCTCCACCACACCACGAACGACCTCTGGTAACTTCCTTGACAAGCGAGTACGTAATAAGACACTTGGTCGGCTTGACACAAATATGTTTGCCACACCTGCCTGGCTACTCGGAACATAAAAAAAATATCTGGGGCAAATATCACAACGCATTATGTCCAGCGCTCGAACACTTTCACATATCCGTCGCCTTAGAGTGCTGTACTATCGACCCAATAGGATGGAAAGCAAAGCCGAAATATAAAGAATATAAAGAATTGAAACAAATATCACTCGAATGGGCCTGTAATTTACTACTTTATGGTGCTTGCTGTGATACGCGAAAAATTTATCTAAAAAGAAAAATCATTGAGATTCTAGTTTTTATTCTTTATACAATGTACAACTTTTTGAATCGGTATGTACTGCAAATCCTAACAACCTGAAGTTACTTTCATGAGTTACTTAAACATTTGGGGAAAGGATACATATGACACAATCCTCAATTAAAATATAGGGCGTTTATTACGAGCAAAACACTAAACTCCGATACATTTTATAGATATTTAAATGATAAAGTAACAAGTGAAAAATATGAACTTACTGTTTTACTGGTTATCAAAAGTCACTTCATATATTTGGAACATTTCAGATATTAAATCAATGCTTCTTACTCTTATACGCTGCAAGTAAATCAGTGAGCCAATATAATTGAAAGCTATAGTAAATCCATACTAGCGCTTGATCATTTTTAAAAAGGAAAATGGTTATACGTGACTATGTTATACACAAGTAATGTTGATGAAACAGGGTAAACAATAGTTATTAATATCTTTTGACTAACTTTATAATTTTAATAACATAAAAAATTTTTTTCGGTACGGAGTCAGTCGGTAATTTTTTTTATTAGCTAACAAAGTCAAAAATATTGAAAAGAATAGTATTAACACTTTTGTTACTATATTTCAGTTAAATTAAACTGCTTTTGTTTCAATTAATTTTGAATGCAATGTACAGGGTGTCCACAAAGTGTGGGTACATGGGGATTAACACACACTTATTATTATTTCTTATATTTGATTGTTTATGTTATGATTTTATTTATTCAATGTACCCAGACTTTGTGGACACCCTGTAGAATTTAGTAAAATGACTTTGCTATCATTAAGCTGGTGTTTGGAGCATAAATGAACATGGAATTTTGATGTAAAGTTTTCATTTAGATCTCTTTAAAATAATGAGTTTGTGTCATAAGAACTTGGGGTGATCTCAGGTAGGTCGATAAGAGCCTAAGTTGATTAAACCACATAATAATTTATCTTAATCCTGCTTTGCCTCTAAAAATAAACAAAGTATTAATGTTATTAACAACATCAGAAAAAGGAAGTAAACTGGAACCAATATTTTGTACATAGATGTAGTTTATGAACCAAAATCAGTTTCCATTTACAGTGTTGGCAGCTAATATTATCGTTGATGTTACAGCGAAAACACAGGCTAATACACACAATCACACACGCATACACACGCACATACTTATACGTACATCATCAAAACACACATAAATATAATGGCTTGGGGGCATCTGAATAATATTTTCACTGGAATGCCTCTAATCAAAGTGTACATTATAGATCATTTATTCGAAGAAAAATTAAAATTTTAGCATTCTTAATAACTAAATAAATTAAAAAGTGTTCCAGAGCTCACTACTTAAATAACTTACAAAATACTAGCGCTAGCACGCTATCTTGAAGATAGAGTTTGAAAGTGAAATTTGATCTCTCTCTCTCTCTCTCTCTCTCTCTCTCTCTCTCTCCCTCTCCCTCTCTTTCTCTCTTCTTTTCTTATATATATGCGCGCACGCACACA
>NC_068983.1:63211257-63218194 GCF_001194135.2 Octopus bimaculoides | reverse complement strand
TCTTCTTTTCTTATATATATGCGCGCACGCACACACTCACACGCACACTCACACACACACTCACACACACACTCACACACACACGCATCTGTATATGCATAGATATTTAAATAGGAATGTGTTTACATTCTTATGCTTATGTATTTGTTTTGCAAGATTCCTGATGTGAAATCGCGTGTTGAAACAGATATTGTTATATTTCGAGAAGGTCATCATTTGGAAAGTCGCTGAAGAGGTCACAAGGATGCGCGACGAAAGATTTCAGACAAAGGTCTGTAAAATAAGAAGAGTAATAAATCTGAAGTGAAAAACGAGTGTATAGTGCGTGTGCTTAATTGGCAAAAGAAGAAAAAATGACCGTCCCAAAATATAACAACATATATATATAAAGCTTAGATAAATTTAGATATGTTTCGACCAAAGATTGGTCCAGGCCATCTCTTAATATCACCACCTGGTAAGATTATCTAAATCTTTTTTAAATCAAGTTTTGTTTATGGTCCATTCAAGTAGTGATTTCTTGTTGAGTGATTTGTATCCAGGTATGGGTGGCTTATTTGCTATTCTTTGAAGAAATCTGTCCAGACTCCGTTTAAAGGTGATGGAATCCTTTTCCTCTTTTATCTGTTTTGGGACAATGTTAAACAGGGCAGAGCCTATTGAAGAAAAGAAATTATGTCTTAGTGTACCTATATGTTGTGATCCTGAATTGGGCAGGGGACGTATGGCCCGTGGTCCCAGCCTTGGATGAACATTGCAACTAATGTTCAGGTCGTTTGGGAAATGCTGGCGGTATATTCTCCACATCGTACAGATGATGTACCGCTCGCGGAGGCGCTGGAGAGAGTAGAGCTTCAAGGCTTTAAGGCGGTCCCAATAATCGAGATAAGTCATGCGTTCAATTCGTTTAGTGAGTGCCCTCTGGGGTGATTCAATCCTCGAGATGTTTCGTATAGGGAGACCACAAGGGGCAGCAGTTTTCGAGGTGATGCCGTATAAAGGAGGAGAAAAGTGGAATGATGACACCTTGTTCTCTGGACTGGAAAGTTCTTAAGATCCAGGAGCTCATCCTACGAGCTATATTGACCTTATTGTTGATGTGGGCACTCCAATTGAGATTGTTATCAATAATTACACCCAGATCTCTGATATTATTGGATGTCGTGAGCGGTTCCCCTGAAGGAAGAGAGTATGGCTGTTTTAGTATAGACTTTCTTCCAAAATGCATCAGCTCAAATTTTCCCTCAAAGTTTATTTTACTTTATCTAACAAAAAGCAATGCAATTAATCAAAGTATGCACCTAAATTATCAACAAAATCTTGCCATTTTATCGGTAGTTTATGCTTTCAGCGAAGAATTCTGTAGAACAAGAGTTAAGGAAATCCCGAAAGGCTGTTTTTGCATCTTCAGATTTTTCCTTTCAAAAAATTGTCTAATGCCTGGAAAACTTGATAGTTAGCTTTTGCGAGGTCTGGTGAATACAGTGGATGACAAAGTACTTCCAAGTTCAGTTCCTGTAACTTTAGCAGCGTTCTTTGTGAAGCATGTAGTCGAGCATTGTCTTGCAAGAGAACCAGCCTGTCTTTATTGACCAATTTCTGTCGTTTAATTGCAAGTTCATTCATCATTTCATCCATATGGTTGATGTATACATCCGCTGTAATTGACTTACCAGGTCTCATGAAGCTGTGCTGGATGACACCAGCGCTGGACCACCGAACCGACACCATTAACTGTTTTTGGTGAATATTCTTTTTTGGATTGTGTTTTGGCACTTCCTCTCTATCCAACCACTCTGCAGAACGCTTGCTATTGTTGAGAAGAATCCATTTTTCATTGCACGTAACAATACGATGTAGAAATTGTTCGCTTGTATGCCTTGACAGTAAAGAACGGCAAGTTTCAAGACGATGTGTCATTTGATGCTCGTTCAGTTCGTGTGGTACACACACACATATATATGTGAGTGTGTGCGTGCGCATGTGTATGTATATATATATATATATATATATATATATATACATACACATACATATGCACATATCAATCCGCCCATATACATACATACATACATATATATAAAAATTTAAGGAATGGAGAAAACGCATGTTATAATTGCATACTTTATTCCTACATATGCTTCAAAGGATTACAACCTATGTGATCCATAGGGATCTGTGATAGTAAAATTGTAACCTTCTCATTAGGGAATCACGTCATAACCTTATCCATCTATTGTTTTCATACTCGGTCATAATGTCTTACGTTTAAGATGATTCCCATGCTTTCCCTGATGAGAAGGTTACAATTTTACTATCACAGATCCCTATGGATCACATAGGTTGTAATCCTTTGAAACATATGTAGGAATAAAGTATTCAATTATAACATGCGTTTTCTCCATTCCTTAAATTTTTAAATATACTCAAATACCCAAAATTTCAAGGAGTCCCTGCTTTAAAACAGGAACAATACCAAAGTTATTTTGTGTTCTTTGCTACATTGGTTTCTATTAACTCATTTATTCTATCCGAAGAATTATTATTCATTAAGATAGAAGAAATACATATAATTACATATATATATATATATATATATATATATATATATACACACACAGACATAAATATACACACATATACTAACATGAATATACATACACGTACACACATATAAATGTAAACACAAACGCATACGCACACACGCACACACACACACACACACACATACAGACATTATTACTTGTGTACACAAAACAAACAAATATGCTATTCATTTATACGCTCTTTTCTTTTACACTTTTCCATCATTAAATTCGCATCACTTCTCATTCGTCGACGTATATTAACACAATCACATCAGATCATTAATATCTGTTCATATATTGGGTGCATTTAGACTGCACTTAGAAGAACGCAGATGCATGATTACAGCAAATACGCATAAAGAGCACTTGAACAATATAGAGTTTCAATACTGCAATGACCATGCAATGTATTGTCTGGAGTTTTGTTTCTCTTTGAATCGATGTAACTTTCTCTGTCATCACAGTCACTCAGAGCATCCTTTGTGATTTTTTTTTTGTGTGAGAGTGTATGTATTTATAAAGGAATGTATGTGCGTGTGTGTGTGTGTGTGTGTGTGTGTGTGTGTGTGTTTATGCATACACATGCATACACATGCACACACACACACACACACACACACACACACACACACACACACACACACACACACACACACACACACACACACACACACTCGTGTGCACATATTTAATAGGCTCAAGCGTGGTTGTGTGCTAAGAAACTTGCTTCTCAACTACAAGGTTCCGGGTTCAGTCCTATAGCGTGGCACTTTGTGTCTTCTACAATAGCCTCGGGCTGACCAAAGTCTTGCGAGTGGGTTGGTGTACGGAAACTGAAAAGAACCCGTCGTGTGTGTGTGTGTCTTTGTGTCTATGTTTGACCCCCACTCACCGCTTGACAACCGGTGTTGGTGTGTTTACCTGGACAAGATCCATATTCTGCTCATAGCACCTCTCCTGCATCTGTCTTGCTGTGAACATCATATGCATTGTCCCTCTACTAAATAGGAAGCCATATTGAGATTCAGATAGAACATCGTTTACGAGATACCCATTCAGGCGGGCAAGAATATTTGCCAGAACCTTGCCAGCAGCTGATTGTAAAGCAATACCTCAGTAGTTACCACACATTATTCTGTGACCTTAGGCATTGCACCATACTTCCAAGCTACATTAATAAGTTTATGAAGAGACTGTATGATGAAATCACTACCAAATCGCAAGACCTCAACACAAATTCCATCCCTTCCAGGTGCCCTACCAAAATTCAATTTACTTATTGCTGTCATTACCTCATCTATTTAGGGCGTGGAATTTAAGGAGACAATGATAGGTCTTTGTTGCATAGTATCAATCACTGTTTCATCCACAACTGATTCATGGTTTAGGAGTTCAGAGAAACGTTCAATCCAGTGATCTGTGATTTCTGTTGATTTAGTAGAGTAGAAGACTCCTTCGAAAGCAAAGGAGCTGATGCAGAGCTCTTGGGCCCATCATAAACTTGCTTCATAAGATGGTAAAGCTTCTTGCTGTCATTTGCATCAGCAGCAGTCTGAATATCACGAAAAGATCCTCCCACAAAGTGTTCTGCATCTTCTTGAGAGATCGCTGCAGTAGTGATTTTACACTGCTTTAGAGGGCAAGTGCAAGATTTCACAGCATAGCTGAAAGTCCTCTGTGCAGCAATACATTGTGGGCATGGCGCTTTACAACCAATAACCACTGAACTTCAGCATCATTTTTCTCAAACCAGTCTCTATATCTGGCAGTAGCATATCCCAATGTTTCAGCAGCACTTTGAAGAACCTGGTCTCGAAAATCTTCCCGTACTGTAGTATTTTCAATGCTATATTTCCAATATTTTCCTGCGTGGAAATACACCCCCTATTTATATACATGCATACATACATACATACACACTCACACATATATATATATATATATATATATATATATATATATATATATATATATGTGTGTGTGTATGTGTGTGTATGTGTGTGTGTGTGTGTGTGTGTGTGTGTGTATATGTGTGTGTATATGTATATGTATATATATATGTATATGTATATGTATATGTGTGTGTTTAGGGTGGTATATTCACTTTCATTGACACTGACACTTTCACACATCGAGAAGGTCTTTATGAACGCCATCATTTCTGTAAAGCAAAATGATGCGGCACCATATCCTGTGTGATATATTACGAAGTTGTGCTTAGGTGATTGGTGCAAAGGCTACCCAAAAAGTGTCCTTCAAATGTTGAGTATTCTGGTATCGCTCTAGTAAAACTCTCCCTTTGATAATTGAAAATTAAAACCATATATACAGGTGGTGACAAGACTTTCGGACCACCCTGTATGTATGTGTATGTGTGTGTATAACCCTTTTATTTAAAGTATATATATTTGTTGTTGTACTTGGGGATGGTCATATTGCCAGTTTAACCAATAAAAACACACGCTCTGTATATTTGGTGTTAATTTGCTTCAGCTTTATATTACATTAAATTACATTAATCCTATTTGTAATGTAATGTAATGTAATATAAAGCTGAAGCAAATTAACACCAACTATACAGTGCGTGTGTTTTTATTGGCTAAACTGGCAATATGACCATCCCCAAGTACAACAACATCTGTTTCAACACACGATTTCACATCAAAAATCTTGCAAAACAAATATATAAACGGAACAAAGTATATATATTATGCTAAGTATATCAGTGGAGATTGTAAACGAATACTTATGTACATAAAGACGCTTTAATAAACCATGAACATATAAGTAAGATGAAGACCTATCTAAATTTATGTGTATATAATAGGTATACATAATTACTGTATGAAATCACGTTTTGATATTACTAGTATTAATATACGATCAATTATCTCCGAAGAATAAACTGAAAACATAATGTGCACATGCGCACGTGCACACACATGTGCACAGAAACGCACGCACTGAATATTATAGACATATAAATCTACACATTCGTAACCTGCATGTGTGTGCGTGTGTAGAAATATACGAATGTATGTGTGTGTATATATATATATATGCATACAAACATGCTTACGTACACATGTACACACGCACATACACACATACAATAACAAAGACATTTACACATAAATACATACATGTATAATGCATGTGTCTATCTATCTATCAATCTATCTATCTATCTATCTATCTATCTATCTATCTATCTATCTATCTATCTATCTATCTATCTATTTAACTATATATATACACAGACATGACAAAAGTCAATAGACACCACATAAAACATCGTTTTATGTTTATTTTAATTTGAAAAGGTTTATATTTTTTAGTGACATTTTTACGTTTCAGATTATATATGTGACTGTTTAATCATGTCACGTGCAAAAGAAGCATTGGAAATGTCCGAATTTCAAAGAGGCTGTATTATGGGTCAAACTGAAGGTCAAACAAAGCATAAAATCGCAGAAAACCTTGGGATCCCGCTTTCTACAGTTAAAAGAGCGATGAGAAGGAGCCCACATCATCTCTCTCAGGTCGACCATGTCCCTCTAACAGGACCCTTCACTTTGTTATGAGAAACGTGGAGGATAATCCTTATTGTAAGATCTCTTGATGACAAGTTGATGTCAGTCCCAGAACAATTGTCGGGTATCTCCACAAATTTGGTTACTAAGGAAGAAGAGCAAGGAGGAAGCCACTTCTTCGACCAGTTGATACTAAGCGGAGAAAAGATGAGGTCAGTGAGATGGTGGAGAGGCCACTAGCATTTTGGGACACTGTCACATTCTCTGATGAGTCCAGATTTTTCTGTATTTTCTGACAGCGGTCGAGTGTGGGCCTAGATACTCTGTGATCAAGAATTTGACGTGAAAAGATTGCAGCCAACAATGAAACACGGCAGCTATTCTGTGATGGTTTGGGGAGCAATTTGGAGCAACGGTTGATCAGAGCTGGTGGAGTGTAACGAAAAAATAAGTTCAGATAAATATGTGCCCATCCTTCCAATTTTCTCCAGTGGTGAGATGATTAAAGAAGACTCTTTGTTTATGGAAGATAGGGCTCCTTGTCACGGGTAAAAAGACCTAAAATTGGTTGGAAGAGAAAAGCTTCTATGGCCAAACCAGTCACCACATATGAACTCTTTTGAACACCTAGGGCATAATGGACAGGGCACTTCGCAAAAAGAACAAGAACCCATCCTCAAAGTCAGATCTTTTGAGATTACTGCATGAACTTGGCAAGAAATTCCTCAAGAGAATAATCGACATATGCCTTCAGTTTTTCAGACAAGCTTCTATAAACTTTCCTTGTTTCCAAATCCATTCAGAAGGCACGGGGGG
>NC_068983.1:63207636-63209662 GCF_001194135.2 Octopus bimaculoides | reverse complement strand
CCCAACATCGCTTGACAACCGATGCTGGTGTGTTTACGTCCCCATAACTTAGCGGTTCGGCAAAAAGACCAATAGAATAAGTACTAGGCTTACAAAGAATAAGTCCTGGGGTCGATTTGCTTGACTAAAGGCGGTGCTCCAGCATGGCCACTGTCAAATGACTGAAACAAGTAAAAGAAAAGAAATATGCACACACTCATACAAGTATAGAACTCAGTCATTTCATGTTACTAAATGTTTGAAGAACAATCAAAGGCTGATGACGGTTTCGTTCTATTCTTACAGTTTGCTGATTTATACATTTACTTGAATCAAGATGTCAACGGTGCTTAGCAAAACGGTTTTAATCTCACCAACCGTTTGTGATATGTAAAAGCTGGTGCAAAATATTAAAAATATTTTCATGTTCGCAATCATAACCTTAAAATGAACAAAGGATTGCTTTTTTGAAGACAAAACTTTAAAAGAATTAAGTCAGACATTTGAACATTTTAGTAAGAATTAAATGTGTTTTTAAAAAGGTATAGCGTTTCAATGAGCCTCGGCAAACTTATCTGTGAGCCTCACGAATGCCGCTGCAGATCCAGTGGGCATTCTTTCGGCGTCCATGAATTGTCATGATCATAAAGCATGGCCTAGACGCTTCCATTTCCAGCTCGAGCCAGCGGGGCTAGACCGATGGGATGGTAAATGGTGGGACTGTATGACATACTCATATGGGATTCTACATGCTGTGACACCTCCCGAAAGTAACTTGGTGCAGGCTGCTATCAGCATAGGCTCCGTTCCTCGTCAGGCTGAGAAAAGCAAGCTAAGTATCAGTCGCTCTCCGACATGTTTATGGTCAAGACTGTGGCATGGAGACTTCCGGCGTTGGCTCTCCGCAAGTGCGATCCCCGTAAGTCAGAGTGACTATTTCAGCACAACTCCCACGCCATCCTCCCTCGCTTTTTCGTTTTTGTTTGTTGGGGTCCGAGAGATAACTTATGACAACCTTTAACCGTAGATTTCATGAAAAAACGCATGTCACTATGTGGCACCACAATAATTAGATGCCTTTGCATTCTAGCAAGAGATTCCAGTTAAAACCTTAAAATTAAAACAGTAATTTCATATATTCATCAGGGTAGAATTAGTTCGGATTAAAATTCCATAAAATGCAGCAGGTTGTAAAGAGAAAGAATGAAAAGTAAGAATGAAGAAATCGAAAAGAAAGAAGAAATAGAAACAATGAGAGAAAGAGAGAGAGAGAGAGAGAGAGAGAGAGAGAGAGAGAGAGAGAGAGAGAGAGAGAGAGAGAGAGAGAGAGAGAGAGAGAGAGAGAGAGAGAGATAAAGGGGAAAAAATGAGCATTTCAGATTTGGTCGACTTTGTTGTCTCATTTAAAGTATCTATAGTTTGTTTTGTAAATCTTAGCAGTGATTTTGGAATCACTGAGTACTTCCGGTTTGTCACTCATACATCAAACTTTAACCTCTGTAACATTATTTTTCTATAATTTTACTTGAGCAAATAATTAACAAATTTGAATTCAGCGTATACAAAATTCGAAACTTTTCACGTAATTTTAAAATTTCAAAATATCTGAGACTGCAGCAGAAAAGACCCGAGATTAGATACACCGTTATAAGATGCGACACTGACAGACAGACAGACATACACACACACACACACACGTTCACTCTCATTATATATTACACATATATGCGTCTGTGTGTATGTATGTGTGTGTGTGTATTTGTATGTGAATGTATGTATGTATGTATGTATGTATGTATGTGTGGTTGGGAGGAGTGTTCCTTTGTGGACTGCTGAAACGCTGCATGTGAATAACTGTTGTCAACTTATCAACCCTCTCTCTCCTTAAAGTTATGTATTCCTCATATCGAAGTTCCTTTGCCTCACTCAGCGTTTTAAAAGTTACATATGTGTATGTATATTGGTTTGCGTGTGTTTGCGTGTACATGTGTGTGTGTGTGTGTGTGTGTGTGTGTGTGTGTGTGTGTGTGTGTGTGTGTGTGTGTGT
>NC_068983.1:63197948-63206711 GCF_001194135.2 Octopus bimaculoides | reverse complement strand
CCCCCCCCCCCCCCAGCATCGCTTGACAACCGATGCTGGTGTGTTTACGTATGTATGAAGCGGAAATGAACTAAAAGAAAGAAATAACTCAAAGAAGTTTATATTAAATACCTACAAAACAAAATTTTAAAAATTATCTCTACTTACGGTGAAAATTTAATGATTTGTGGTAATAGGGACCATTCCAGTTGAGAAGGGAAAATTGTACATACTAGTGACTCTATGTACGTCTACGTGTAGCCTGGGTTCCAACGACAAAACTAGTGAGAAATAAATGAATTCATATGAACTATATCTCAATGAAACAAGTCATCTATAGCTGTATGAATGCAAGCTATCGTTTATCTATCTGTTCAGAACCAGCATCAACTATACCAGTTTTGTTACATATTCCGAAGGAAAATATTTGCTTTAAACATGACTCATTAAAAATATCACCTCATTAAAATATTTGAAATACCATAATATTGACAAATATAAAAAAACTAAAAATTGACAACTAATTCAAGGAGAATCAATTTATGAAGAGAATACTCCCTTTAATTGACATTTAACATTCTAATTAAATTGAAGAATTGTTAGAGAATAGACAAACTGATGATATTTGTTCCGATACTTTGCATCTTATGTTTAGTGCCCGCCGAGGCTAATTTTATTTTTAGTTTTTTTTTTCACAGGCAATAAATTGAAACAATCAATGGTAGACTTGTGGTATTTGCTCTGGCTATTCGCATTATAATTTCAAACCCCATAATGAATTATGTGGGTCGGAGACTTCATCTGCCGCCCTGCTTAACATCAATACCTAACAAACTTGGTGTCTTCAGCGGAATTCACTGTATTGCAAGCATTCGCATTCTGAGCAGCTCGCCAAATGGAAGATATTTTCCTCCCATGCTTCGGAGGCCTTGTAAAAAGAAAAAAAGAGTCTCCTGACGAAAAATAATTTTAAAATTAAAAATAAAATAAAATTAAAATCAATATTACTCTTACAATAATAAGGCTTATTTTAATTAATTGAATTTACAATTTCAAAATTAGACAGAAGTATGATGCTTTGCATACTGATCTTTAGAAACGTAAAACTATAATCCACATTATAACATTCTTCATGAAGTTCTACTGTGTTACATAAACGAGCATTGGAGGTTGTTGCATAGTGAATAGTCTTTTATAATATTCTTTTCTACTATAAGCACAAGGCCTGAAATTTTGATTACATCAACACCAGTGCTCAACTGGTACTTATTTTGTCGACTCCGAAAGGATGAACAACAAAGTCTCTCGCGCTAACTAGGCTATATATAACAAAACCTTTCAGTCATTTCCTAATGGTTACATCGAAAGAGGGAAATAGAAGTTATATTTCTAAATCAGTCTTACGACTGTACCGAAGCAGAAACTTCTTGCCTGGATACGGTTATAAATTGAGGTAGATGTAATTTATCATATGTACAGTAATGAACAAAAATAAGTTTCATTGATTTTAGTTCTTAGCCTGTTAAATACTGTCTCTAATTTGTTCTTGCCACAGTATTTTACGAAACTATAAAGTATTGATTTAGTTGGATTCAGCACAAAGCCGAAGGTTGCAGGGGAAGAAATATTGTCCACTCCGATGATATAAAAGGTACCTTCTTCGGTTGGATCTCAAGTCAGAATATGGAAAAAGGAAATTAGTAGATGTCGTTGGTGAGGTAATTTTGCTCCAGGTTTATCTTCATCCAACAGACCTATGATCAAATGTACTCCAACCGTGACCACCATTATTTCTGAGTGTACATTATCCAGTGTTTGCTTTCCTTATTGGAGGCGCAATGGCCCAGTGGTTAGGGCAGCGGACTCGCGGTCATAGGATAGCGGTTTCGATTCCCAGACCGGGCGTTGTGAGTGTTTATTGAGCGAAAATACCTAAAGCTCCACGAGGCTCCAGCAGTCGATGGTGGCGAACCCTGCTGTACTCTTTCGCCACAACTTTCTCTCACTCTTACTTCCTGTTTCTGTTGTGCCTGTAATTCAAAGGGTCAGCCTTGTCACACTGTGTCACGCTGAATATCCCCGAGAACTACGTTAAGGGTACACGTGTCTGTAGAGTGCTCAGCCATTTGCACGTTAATTTTACGAGCAGGCTGTTCCGTTGACCGGATCAACTGGAACCCTCGACGTCGTAAGCGACGGAGTGCCAACAACAACAGTTTTCCTTATTAAAGACTGTTGAGTGTAATTTGATTAAGATATGGCTACTTTTTTTGCACGCCAACAACTGCGTAGAACCTGTCTTACAGAGTCTTCGTTGTTGGTAATTATATGATTTTAAGTTTGTCACTCTACATTTACCCCACCTGTTGACAAACCTACATATAACAAGATATTCTTACTGTAATTTCTGATAAATTAATCAATGTCTATACAAAGACATCTGTTACATTTTAAATCATGTCTCCCAGAAATATTGAACAATAACGTGATTCATTTACTATTTATTACTAAAAAAAAAATAACACTTGCAGTTTCACGTACTTTCTTTTAATGAAGTAGACGTGTTTTTTTTTCTGTCTCTATAAATGTAATTTAAAAAAATTAAATATAAAAACTAGGAATTGTGTTTTGCATTTCATGTTTTTGCTTATTTTTCTTTCTTTGAGATACTTTTCTTATTAAGAAACTTTTGTAGAATTTCCGCATAACTTTGTAATATGTAAATGTTATTTATTTGCTTTTTTTTTGTTTTCTCTTACACTGTTGTTTGTTTGTCATAATTTTATTTTGTTATTTTTAACTATTCTTAACACTTTTTTTGTTGGAATGATTCAAATTTTCTTTCTCTACAGTTTTTTAAAAAATTTCTTGGGCGATTGGTTATTTTTTATGTTTCAAAGCATAATGATAATAATAATAATAATAATAATAATAATAATAATAATAATAATAATGATCCTTTCTACTATAGGCACAAGGCCTGAAATTTTTTTGGAGAGGAGGCCAGTTGGTACTTAAGTTATCGACCCCGAAAGGATGAAAGGCAAAGTCAACCTCGGCGGAATTTGAACTCAGAACGTAGCAACGGGTGAAATACCGCTAAGCATATTTTCCGGCGTCCTAACGATTATATAATAATAATAATAATACTAACAATAATAATAATAATGATAATAATAGTAATAATAATAATAATAATAATAATAATAATAATAATGATGATGATGATGATGATGATGATGATGAAGATGATGATAATAATAATAATAATAATAATAATAATAATAATAATAATAATAATAATAATGATAATAATAATACTTTCCTTATTGGCCACAGGGCCGAATACAAAACTCAGACGGTGATACACAGACGAGAAATAGTGAGGTTAAACGTGTAAACAGCAAACAAACACAACGATTAGCAAAGAATAAATCAGCAATATGCTTCCCCAAAAGGAGGCGGGGAGTTCCACCGTAAGGTGACCAAAGAGACCTAACGCACTTTGGGCTCCTTAACACCAACAGCTCCTCAGAAAGGAACCCTCTCTTCTCCCTTACATCTGGCCTACAGGCGCAGACTTAAAGTAGGCCCATTCACGCGGGCCATTCTTGTCACATTTACCCACCTTTCAACGAACTTACTGGATGACAGTGCCTCCCTCTCCAGCCTCACTTTCCTTTTCAGGTGGGAGCCTGAAAAAGTCAATGAGGCCTTGGCAAAAGAGGAAGGTACCCATCTTCAACCCTTCCAATTGCGTTCACCACACATCCTCTTTTGCCATAACCACCAGACAGAGAAAACTTACCCTGTCTTCCCGGCCAAAGGACGGTGTCGGGACGATCTTTACAATGGACTCTGACGATAACCGGATCCGTCCTACACGTGACAATAACTGTTCGATAAAGCTCCACAAGTCAGCAATGCGCGGACACTGTACGAGAGCATGCAGAACGGTTTTATCTTTCCGCGTGCATCTCTGTTAAGCTCGACTGACTGCACACCCGCGCCCGAAGAGCTTATCTCAAACCGACAGTGACCATGGTAGCACTGCCAGGCCAGGGATTTCAGAAGTTATCCATAGTTTCCGGTCCTAAAGTCCTCCAGAAGAGACCAGATATTTGATCCCCCTCGATGCCCAAGACCTCTCCGAGTACGTCGTCGCTCTTGCCTTCCACTAATCCCGTATAAAACTCCAAAGTGGAACTTCCACCAACCGCATTGCACGACTGGAGACACTTTAGATGCCAAGCGCTTAGAGACACTTTAGTCAGCAAAAGTGTACGAACAAGTGCGAGACAGTTTCGTCGTTCTGTGCGTATCTCGGTCAGGCGTGACTGACGGCAATAACATACCTCTAGAGTTTATCCCGAATTGGCAATGTTCCTTTAGTAGCACTGCCATGCAAGAGATTTCTGGAAATTATCCATGCGTCCCACCTCTAAAGTCCTTAGAAAAAGGCCAACCAACTGATTTTCATCAACTCCCAATTTCTCCGAACTCATTGCTACTCATATCCATAAACTAATTCTCTGTTGAACGCCATATGGAAGAGTCACCGAGCCCATCGACTGACTGGCAGAGTACTGTGAGCGTCTGACAGCACTCTGGGTGCTAGGTGCCCGGTTTCAATTTGCGCTTGATTCATGACTGGAGTTCTGTGAAAGAGACGAGCGGTGAAACAGCGCATATAAAGAACAGCGGTTGGTAGCAGTTGAGGTAAGTATCAATGTCCACCGTCTTCAATCCGTCGCTATTCGCGGATATTTTAGCAAAAGGCTGATCCAGCAGCACTTTTCTGAATACATCTACATGAAATCGGATAGCATGTGTTCCTCCGTGTTCGTCAAAAACCAAACTCTAGTTTTGTTTGCACACTACACCTCTGTCATATGGACCATCGTATAGCTTTCATGCTTTCATCTTTCAGCGCACGCACCCTATCGCAAGCAGCATCTTTCACACCTAGGAAATGGACAGAGTCCAATCTTGCTGCTTGGATATTGTATAATATGCGTCATATATGTGCGTCTGCTGATAAATTGATTAGCTGTTCTTTTGTTTTCTATAATGATGTATTTACCAAAGCAAAGCAAATTGCTCTAATTTTTCTTTTTAATAAAACTAACTCCTGCGTTTGATAATAGTCCTATCGACTCTCGCCAAACTAATTTCCCTGTGATTCCTAAAATACCTTTCTATCCCATCAAAGACGATGTCAGATGTCAATAACTTGCATAATTGAAATGTTTGAGAAGTAATGCATATCTTTTTCACCCAATATAGCATCATTTATTCACACAATATCTCAATGTAGGCTAAGACGATATCTCAGTTGTTTGATAGTACAAGTGAGCACTATATTCTTAAGAATATCTTGAAACGTCTACAGAAATCCGGGTGTCCGGCTCCATCTACCTGTAAGCATCATAGACATCTAGATGGAAAGCGAATGAGAGCACTTCGGAAATTCTGGTCTTGCTGATGGCTACCAAGTCTGGATGTAGTGGTTTTAAATAGTTGAGCAGATATCCTTGCCGACACCAGGCTATGTGCAGTTAAACAGAATAGCTATGTTAGGAAGAAATGAAAAAAAGAAAGGGTGTGTGGCCACCTACCCTAAGCTAGAGGTAAGTCTGTTCAAGGTCCTTGAAAGACCTTTCAAAATCTTTCTTGACAAGTGTTTCTTTCAAAGTGTTTTGCATTTTGAGAGAAAAGTTTCCATCACACAAATGTCTGTACACTTTGGTGTATTTTGAATAGGAAACGCCCCAAAACCCATGTCTATTGTTAGTATAAAGTGTTTAAATACAGAAATTTCATCAACACATCTCACCCATTTCGAAATGTGAAATTGAAGAGTTCACCTACGTGTGTTTGTTATTGTTGTTGGAGTTGATTTTTTGTTGTTTCTGTAGCTCAATGTTGTGGACTGTTACTATTGTGATAGATTTTGCTGTCCCTTTGCTCTTATTATGAGTATTTTGATGGTTGTTGTTGTTGTGGTGGTGACATGATTATTGACTTGTATGTTTAAACGCGTCTTTTTTGTGTTTGTTGGTTTTTGAAATAATCTCTTTGCGCTCTACATCTTCCATGATGTACAAAAATTCTAATGTGGTCTATTTACAGCAAATGAAGAATTCAAGGTTCCCACGCTCAACATCTGGCAGCATCTGCTCACACTTCCCAGAGCAATTGTAATAAAAACCTTGAATATTTGCGATGTACCCCTTCGGTTCTGTTGGTGATTGAACTCAAGTCATATTTTTTCTCTTCTGTATCTCTACTATTTTCAGAACTCTGGTCTGGTCTCAGTCAGTCGTGGAGGCGTCGCCGACTCTGACACTAGGCACCTGACATTCCATGAAAAAAAGTGAGATCTTGACAAATTACAAAGAAGGAACACTGGTTGTAACCAATGTTCCGGGATTCTTGACTGCTGTTACATATGACTCCCACTGTTCAGTGTTCTCCCTTTGTTAACTATGTGACCACAAACTATACCTCTTGCGGGAATTTATGAATTTGTGATGAAACGTGAGACAGAAACTTTCTGTCTGATCGGTTGACACACCTGTAAATAATGGTCTGGTCATTTGAGTGGGGGTAGTGTTCATCCCTTCAACTAGAGATGTAATATCTCCTCAGATTTGATATCACAACACTTGGAATTTTTCACTGACTATTGTTCTCGATTGAACGGTTCGTTTATTGACCGGGGGCCATAGGCAAATGATGAATTCTTTGTCTTTTCAGTGGTAACGTCGCTATCGTTATTATTGTTGCCGTTGAAGGTTTTGTTGCTGCTAGGATAATAGGGATAAAAACGCTAGCCATCTTAATCTTAAACCACAGCTTCAAAAAAAAAAAAAATTTACAAAAGAGAAAACTGAAAATGGAACCCAAAATAATGAAAAAAGAAAAAAAAATGTATAATTAACAGAGATGTGCATCGGTAAGAAAGGAAGCAAAAGCTGAAATGCTGTCGATTAAAAACAAAATGTTGTTCCGACTTTTTTGGAAAGAAACAATATCTAACTACAAAACATTACAAAAGTAATTAAACAACCTCACCTAAAAATAATATTACCAGAAAAAAATTATTAAACGCATAGTTCTTCCAAAGAACTATTCTCGTAGATGACGAAGAAGGATTATATATCTCTGGACAATATACCAACCTATCCATATGAAAAGTGTGGACAAGTGGTTTAAAGAGGCATGAAATATGACAAAACCTAGCTATGATAATTGGGAGTATGTCTGTCCAAACTGAGAGGGAGAGAGAAAGAGAAAGAGAGAGAGAGAGAGAGAGAGAGAGAGAGAGAGAGAGAGAGAGAGAGAGAGAGAGAGAGAGAGAGAGAGAGAGAGAGAGAGAGAGAGAGAGAGATGGAGAGATAGAGATGGAGAGAAAGAGAGAGCGAAAGAGAGATGGAGAGAAGAGGAGAGAGATAGAGCGAGATCAAAGAAACCCGGCAATTTATGTTGAAAGACAAAGATGATAATATATGTACTCTAGTAGACATATTGACCATATCTGACCAAAGTGTCACACAAAAACTACAAAAGAGTAAGAAACCTCAAAACATGAAAATACCACGTTTTCGGCATATAAGTAAGGAAGATGACGGATGTAGGGGTAAACCCGTACTAAAACTTATGGATACCCTATGTATGATACGAAAGAACGTGAGCGCAAACATAAACGAGTATACCAGAACTTATAGCATCAATCAATTCAAAGACATCTCTATACGAACAGTGATTACACCAACGTAAGATACTTTAAATTAACACAAACACAGTATACCGTCTGCACAGTAACATTAATTCTCAATGCAATAACAGAAACCATATTGTACATACGTAAAGCAGTTACTATCAGATTAGGTAACAAAACTAATACAGTATATTTTATGTACATCCAAACAATAACAGCTCACACAATACACTTTTTCCACAATCATCTTTTTATCAAATAAGTAATTCTACCTGCTATACGCACAAGGCCTGGCATTTTATGGGAAGAGGAATTCCATTATATTGACCGCAGTTCATTGATCCTGAAAGGATGAATGGCAAGGCCTACCTAGACGGAATTTGAACACAGAGCGTAAAGACAGATGAAATGCTGCTAACCACTTTGTCCGGCGTGCCAACGATTTTGCCCACACGCCACATTAAATAAATTGTAGTAAAAACTTTGAAATGACTTATGAGTATTTTTACATAAAAAGCAAATAGTTACTAATATATTGAAGAAAATCATAGAAATATTGAAGAAAATCATACAAATTGGATATAAACAGAGGTACCAGTATACACCATTCTATACATGCAAGAGACATCTCAGGAACACAGAAATTCAATTGACCGAAGATGAAAACATCCATCTTCACCGTTACGATTTAAGAAGCGTCATCTTCGAACTAAGGATATGCATGTAAAATCTATTTATTGTCTATTGCCTGCATCCTGTTTCTAGATGAAAACGATAATCAAACTATCGATAAAAGCAATCAGTCACAGATTCATCTATCAGTCTATCTATTTTATTATCTCTCTCTTCACTCACCTCCTCTCTATCTCCCACTTTCTCTCTTTCTGCCTGTCTGTCTGTTTGTCTGTCTGTCTCTCTCCCTCTCTCTCTATATATATATGAAGACACACACACACACACACATATATATATGTATGTATATATATGTATGTATATATATATATATATATGTATATATATGTATATATATATATATATATATACGTATATATATATGTATA
>NC_068983.1:63191942-63197736 GCF_001194135.2 Octopus bimaculoides | reverse complement strand
TACATGTACACGCGGCATGAATATGCATATAAGAATATTTATATTCATGTACACTTAAGAACATGTATATGTATATCCCTATTTATATTTGCACGTGTACACCTGAACTTATGTGAAGACAAGCATCCATATACCCGCTGGTGCCCGATCAATCTTGAGCTCAAGATTTTGTATTCCAATACCTATAATTACCTTTCAAGAAGTTGTATATATAACATGTCGTTGTGTATATTGATAAAGAAGTTTGAAATGGAATATGCATTCAGGTGTCTGTGTACCTATCTGTCTGACTGTGTATGTATGTATGTACGTATGTATGTATGTATGTATGTTTGTATGTATGTATGTATGGATGTATATATGTATGTATGTTTGTTTGTGTCAAATATACATGTACATATAAACTTATAAACATATACTTACAAGCATCTCATATAAACATTGTGTGCGCGTACACATGTATGTGTAAAGGTTTATTGATACAAGCAGAGATATAGCTTCTCTCTCTCTCTCTGTCTCTCTGTCTATACACACACACACATACACACATACACACACACACACACACACACATATATATATATATATAATTATACGTGGATATGCATATTTAATTGAATATATAAACATATCTGTAGTGTTAACGCATATTTATTTATATATTTGCGTATATGAACTTAATGAAATACTTATATCTTAATGAAAAATTTGATTACTGTGTATTTTTTGCTGGCACACTTATGTTTCTACCTTTACATTTGTGTATATGCTTATACCGAATAACAGACATACATATAAATGTATTTCATGGTGCATAAGTAGAAGTGTATATCCAAAATGGTACGTAAGCGCATGTGCTTCCTTTACCATAAGTAGTGTGTCAATAAACACAGCCTATCTTCAGAATCACTCTGCCTGATTCCCGAGGCACATCTTTCATGAATTAGGAAGATAAAAACCACAAAACAAACAACATCTATTTCTACTTCTGTTGTTAATAACCGATTCCTTGCTACTTGAATATAAATCTTCTCAACCAAGCTGAGAGTGTCTGAGATGTCATCTCTTTGTTTTTCATAACATAATTGCTTCAGAGTTGGGTGATTCCACCTATTTTACCTTTCATTTTCATGTAATCAGGAAATTTCTTAATTTGCTTGTCGAGAGAGGAGAAAATATGGGTTTTAAAACAAATGCAATATACCTTTGAGAGTCTTCCATTGTTGCTCTACAACTCATTCCATTTCCATTGTACAACTCAGAAAAAACAGTTTCTCAAGGCAAAGTAGTTATTTTACCTAATGCTGCTAACTATGTAATATCTTTTATTGTTTATTCTATTCAATGCATTCAACCTTCATTAAAACCAGATTTAGTTTGTTTCATTCGCAAAATGCGCTCCCTTTAAGTTTGCTCAGATTGCTTTCAATTTTGGTGTATTGATGCAACTCTGAATTTTGATTACGATCAACCAACTACTTTATCTCGTAAATTTAAAAAAATCTGATGTTATTTGGAATTAAAGTTGGGATATTTGGGTTATTTTAGCCAATCAACAGATAGCGAAGCATTAACAGCTTGTTACCATGACAACCGCACGTTGTGTTATGTTTCACTTCACCCGCACGTTGTGTTGATTCTTCACACCATGAGATTTCCGTCATCCGCGTGTTTTGTTTAAAAAAAAAAAAATTATATTTATCAATTAGAATCTCACTATAGATATTTTTCGTGAATTGTCTTAATCTATTTTACATATTTTTCATATATAGCAAAAGTTATTTGCGATGTTTATACGGTTTCTTGGCATTATGAAGGTGAATGGAATATGAGGACTTAGTACACAACCACGCACATACACTTCAAGCACAGTACTGACAAAGCATTAGTGATTCATCGACTGATGCTTTCCAAGCTTTAGGGACGCATTAATTCAGCTGGATTTATGAGTTCACTAAGTTAATTTTATTCATAAACATTTAAATTAGGAGTATTTCTTAAATCGTTAGCTTCGCGTTTCAACAGCTCAACTGAAATTAAGCCCACGTAACTGAAACTGAGAAGAATATCATAGAACAGAGAATCTGTGGACGATACAGATAACTTAACATTATTTTTGAATTCTGCATGCAAAAACATATAAGATACATAAATTCTTTTTCTTGAGACAAATTCTTTGTTGTCCAGGGTTATTCTTATCGTAGCTGGCAAATCCAAGCATGAAAACGTTACTCAACTTAGGAGTTTTGGAGACAGACGCCCCCTTTACACGCACACACATGTACTTATATATTAATGATGTACACAAATACATGACAGGTATATATAATACTGAAATACACATGAAGTAAACACATGCAGACAAATAAATTAATATAATTTTTTTTAAATAATAAAAACATACAATCAATAAAGAGACAAAAGAAACAGTAAGATGATGTATGTTGACTTTATTAGGAATTTCTGTTTATTTAGAAACCTACAATGAAATAAGGTATTTCTGTTTATTTACAAACCTACAATGACCAGGTCAGACGCTAAACTATTAATTTCACAGGGTACAACCTTAAAGTTGACACCGCTCCGCTAAACGCAGAAAACTTCTGTCTCGCTATTGGCTAAAAATATATACAGTTTTTTCGATTTTTAAACCTTTGTAACTTTTTCCTCCAATTTTTTTTTCTCCACAGCATCATGCCTTCATAGCAATGGGACTGGAAGACTACATTATTATAGCCGATTTTTATTTTTTTCACTTTCTTTTAAAAAAATGCATATTCCTTTTAAAAAATGCATATTTTGCGAATGAAAAAAAACAACTATATCATTAAAAACAAAGTACAAACACCACCCCTACCACATCACTATTTCCACCCTCACCACCACCACCACTACCACCACCACTACCAGCACTACCAACACCAGACCTAGATGAGCATTAACAGATATAATTATCCCTAATTCTTTGGTGATGAGATAGGGTACATGTATGTAACAAAAATAATTAGATTTGTCTCAAGATAGGTATATTCGCACGGGAGAGTATAGTAATCGATTATCGTACTCAATTAGTATTTATCTTATCATAAATAGAATGAAGGAGAAACTTAAGCCCAATGGGACTTGAACTCAAAATGTAAGAGGTCTAATTTACAACCAAAAGAATTTTGTCGGCCTCTCTACCAATCCTGTTTCCAATAAGAATATTGATTTCTACCACAGGTACAAGGTCATTGTCCTAGAGGGGAGCAAAGGCGGAAAATGACAACACCACAACCTGTATAGGAAAACTACCAGCAGCATAAGTGAATGTATTGCAGAGGGTTGACAATGCAGTGAAAACAAATCAACAACCATACGCTATGAAAATTCTGTACTAAAGCACAATGGATCTACAAAAATGTTGCATTAAAAACACTTTCGAAGCATCAAAAGGATATTACATTAAGACAAATTAAAAGAATACAAAAGGATGCTCGCCACCTTTGCAGTGCATACACTCAATAGAAAGAATGAAACAAGAACACCACCACCTAAAGTACTACAACGATAAGGATACAATAAGACTAAAACTAAGTCAATTCAATCTCGCCCTCCGCCGCATATTACGTGTTCTTATGTTGCGAAAATAAACAAAATAAATAAGACCAATCGTTACCTCTCAGTCAGCTCACATGCTTGGCATAGAGATGTAATTTAATAGCATAACACAGAATAAAAATTCAAATCATTTGAAAATTTAAACACATTGAGAAGGCTACAGAAATAATGTGGCGAAAATATTCTGGGGACAAAATAAAGCAAAGATCTAAAAATAACAACCGGTATTAGTGTGTTAATGATTTCAGAATATGTGGCTCCTCCAAAATATTACAATCCTTTTCAACACAAAATCCTTGCAAAACACTATCTATCTATCTATCTATCTATCTATCTATCTATCTATCTATCTATCTATCTATCTATCTAGCTAGCTAGCTAGCTATCTTTCTATATGTCTACTGGTTTGTTTGTTTCTCTATCTGTCTATCTTCACACTCACGCATATAGAGTCCAAAGATAGACAAACATCAATAGGTGAAAGGAATACATTTTTAAGTGCTACATGTATCGACGATGTGTAAATTATGTAAATATATCTTTACAGCTGTTTCAAATATTCAATGAATGTTTGATCTTATAATGCGTATTACAAATCAGGTGTACATTATGAGGCAATATTTCTCAAAAGCGTATAAGCAATGTATTAGCAACACACATGAATTTTTATGTGACAATCAGAGATTATGTTCTTGAGAAGGATGAATGGCAGGGTGTTTCTTTTGTGGACCATTCCTTTCTTCTGTATTATGAATTTCTTTCATTTGTTCACTCAACACAAAATTTGTCATTTCTTAGCTTTGTAACCCTCCCAACTGAAAGTTACACATCTTGCACTAACTGAGTGGCCCTCTCATCTGTTCTATCCTTCTTTTCTTTTCATCTTCTCTTTCTTAACACTATCTTTATATATACCGTTTTCTGTTACTTCTTTTCCTTCCTTCCTAACTTCCTCTTCCCAATTCCCCCATCTCCACGCATGATTTATTTCTCTTTACCAGCTAATATACTTATTTCTCTTGGCTTCGCGTTTCTCTCTTCGCAAACTTTTCTTTTGTATCTCCTACAATAAGCATATTATTCATCTAGTAACTCTTCATTTAATTTCTTGATGTCAGTATTTACTGTGAATATTATTCCTCCCATCGCAGTTGCCAGTCATTCTCCTGAAGAGAATATTCTGTGTTTGTCACAGAAAAGTAATCACGAATACAAATTCATGCGTGCTGTTTATGTGCTTTTTAGTAATATTAACACCTAATATATATCTGTTTGCATAATACACATTATAGTATCAAATATTCACTGAATAATTTTCGACAGTTTATATACTGAGTAAAACAACATTCGTGAAATCCAGATGCTTGATTTTATCAGCACTCCTGCGAAATTCAGGCTTTCAGGGTGAGAGTAAGACAGAAATAGTGATTATTTTTTTCCTGGTCAATTATACTAACATTTTTGCAGAGATGTACTTGCATAGCAAGTGACCTTGATCTGAGATCGTGTGCTGGAACAAAAACAATTGCAGCATGGAAGGTGTTTATAAGCCATTTAAAATAACATACAAAAATCGTTAGATTCACTTCAACATTTAAGTTTAATTTGTCAAAATATTTTCGTCGTTTTGCGACCGCGACCTGTTCACTGACAAAATTCTGTGCTGCATCTCTATGTATACTAACATTACTTCCGTATAATGTGGGTGAGAATAGTTTTAATTTGTGTTGCATAAAAGCACTTGAAATGGTAATTGTACGTATCGACAAAGTTACAAACATGCAAAGTCGTTGACCACACCAATTTAATAAAACCATAAAGATTCCATTTAGCTAACTTATATATTATATAAACTTATATAAATTTAGATATACTTATTGTCTTTCCATACTTATATACATGCAATTCCCTTTTATATTCTACGAAGCCAAATTGCGCCGAGGTCAACTTTGCCTTTTATCCTTTCGTGGTCGATAGATTAAGCACCAGTTGCGTACTGGGGTCGATCTAGTCGACTGGCCCCCTCCCTAAAAATTTCGAGCCTTGTGCCTGGAGTAGAAAAGAATATACTTGGAGGTATTTAATATCTATAAAGATATTAAATACTTCCTAGAATAGTAATTATCATTTTGACGGCGACCTTTCAGAATCGTTAGCACGCCGGGAAAAATGCTTAGCGGCATTTCGTCCGTCT
>NC_068983.1:63190380-63191470 GCF_001194135.2 Octopus bimaculoides | reverse complement strand
TAGCACGCCGGGCGAAATGCTTAGCGGCATTTCGTCTGAGTTCAAATTCCACCGATGTCGACTTTGCCTTTCATCTTTTTGTGTCTACAGTAGAAAAGAATATTTAGACTCTTTGTCAATGTTACAATCAATATCTATCTCTCTGTCTATCTACCTGTGTGTTTGTATGTATATGTGCGTGTGCATCTGTGTGTGTCCGTCTGTATATGCCTCCTAGTTCAGGTGTGTGGAACAACACAAGCATGTACAAAAAAAAAAACACAATATACCGAGTTGATTAATGTAGGTAACTTAGTCAATGGAAAATATATATATATTAATAAAATATGTACCATATATATGGTCTTTAGGTAGACCAGCTTCTTATGGTCGCACTCTGGTAAGTGAAACCAAGAGGAAAGCGTTAGTGCTAGAGCTCTGTTCTTTTGTATTCTTATTAAAGTTTTGTGTCTAATTGTTCATCTTAAACGAAGAAAATTTTGAGAAAATTGTCTATGTTAAACAGTGCAAACAATGTAGAGTAAACTTCCAGAAGATATTTAGAGGAGCTCCTGTTTACAAACACCACGTGATTAAACGGGTTTTACTGCATCATTGTAGGAGTCACTAGGTGAAATTTGGTCTCGTAGCGTCCCTTTGATGCCATTTCGGAGTTTTCTTTTTTTTTTGCACAAAATATTGATTTCCAGGAATATGATTAGATAGTTCTCAGATTTGTTGTTTTGATATTTTATTCGTCCACTTATAAAGGGCGTGGTATACTTTGATGATTGACTAATCAATACCAAAGATCTAACGGCGATGAATGAACCAAAATTGTGTGTCATTGATTATAAATTTTATACAAACGCACGCGTGTACACACACACACACACACACACACACACACACACACACACACACATTTCTGTATGCATAAGTTTAGCTAAATTTAGTTGTTCGTTTCTTTCTATCCCGTTGTCATTATCTGTTGAGTTACCTGTATGTCACATGCGTACACCTACACGCACACAAATACACGCGTACACACACATACACCCATATACACACACGTAGTCATACGGATACATATATACATAGGTAAATATAT
>NC_068983.1:63189246-63190063 GCF_001194135.2 Octopus bimaculoides | reverse complement strand
TATATATATATAAAAAGAATAAAAGTCTTGAATGGTACAACAATGCACTATAAAACAAAAAATGGACATTATATATGTTGTAATTCCGAAATATCATCGGACTATAGATAACCAAATTACAACAGGTATATAGTCCATTTTTTGTTTTATAGTGCATTGTTGTACCATTCTAAACTTTTATTCTTTACAAACAATACACAAGGCTTCAAGCGAACTACAATACTCTCCTATATATATATATATATATATATGACGAGTTTCTTCCAGTTTGCGTCTGCCAAATCCACTCACAGAGCTCTGGTCAGACTGAGGCTATAGTAGAAGACACTTGCTCAAGGTGCCACACAGAGGGACTGAACCCTGAATCATGTGGTTGGTAAGCAAACCTCTTCCACTTAGTCACGAATGCGGTATACAGCCACACCTTCGCCTATATATATACTGAGGGTGAGAAATTGAATATTAATTTAATTAACATCAATTTAAAACCAGTCGCCTAGCATATAAAAAATCTAAAAATTCAGAAAAATTGTATTGCATGCGTATAAGAAGGGATGAACACTAAGTGGACATCTGATATGCTAGAAAGAGGTCATCAACGACCCAACCACAAAGAAAAATAATGTTCTCCAGAAAAAATTCAGCAAATACTATAACATAAGCGGGCAAGACAAATGAAAAATATACACAATAAAGAATTAATCGTATACCGGTTTCCCCATCAACTTGTTACTTACGTAAAAACGTCCGTGGTTCATCAGTACAATCGTTCTAAATTCAATATAATTTGCAGAACTATACACGAATTGTCTTCATA
>NC_068983.1:63186941-63189236 GCF_001194135.2 Octopus bimaculoides | reverse complement strand
AGAACTATACACGAATTGTCTTCATAAAATTTGACGTGCGTACAGTTCTACCGATTACATTGGGGTTATTTTCAAATGTCTCAGCTCTGCCGAGCTAAATTCCGGGAACAGTTCTGCAGAGGATAATTCACTGCAGTATATGTTGCCGGCTAGAGAGCATAATTATTTAAATTAATATTTATATACTGAGGGTGATAAATTGAATATTAATTTAATTAACATCAACTTAAAACCAGTGGCCTAGCATATCATATATATATATATATATATAGAAAGAGAGAGAGAGAGAGAGAGAGAGAGAGAGAGAGAGAGAGAGAGAGAGAGAGAGAGAGAGAGAGAGAGAGAGAGAGAGAGAGAGAGAGAGAGAGAGAGATGGAAAAATAGATTGATAGATGAATGAATATAGGCATAGAAATACATGTTTATTTATGTGTACGAATGTGGAGAGACATGGGGCGAGAGTGATATGCTGGTAGATAGACACACTCATCAGAGAGACTAAGGCTAAGGAAGGAAGAGAGAATAAAAGAAGAGAAACTGAAATTAGAAAGAAGGATGCTGCTCACAGAAATATACTATGATTAACAACGAACCTGAATTTAAAGAAGAACATAATTGTATATTTGAACAACTTTTAGAAATGACTTGAAAACTTTTATAGATATATATTTTATTATTGATACGCTCAAATATGACTTTTACAAATGATTTCACATAAATACACCACAGTATATTTCACAGGATACCTTTATAGATATTTGAATAAGTTTAATTGAATGGAGATTGGATGTGAATTGGATTGGTATGCTTTCCATGGAGAAATATATTTATTTGTTTGTAGAAATGATATATAATTACCAGATATGTCGTACATTGATTTTTTTTTTTCATTATGATATATAAACAAATACACATCTGTATATTTCGTGAGATTTTCTTACGAGCGCCCTCTACCCACATACACTGCGAAAATGCGCGTACATACGTATTCACACATATGCGCGCGCGCACACACGTATGCACACTCACGCACGGACACACACACACACACACACGCAGATAAAAAGATATCAAAGTTATGGTAACTTATTTATAAACTGTAAACTACAGTGCAATTGAATTATATATATATATATGCATGTGTGTCTGCACATATATAAATATATGCATTTATGCAAATATATTTGTATATATAAATATCTATGTACATGTATGTATGTATATATATATATATATATATATATATATATATATATATATATATATATATAAATGTATATGTGTGTGTGAGAGTGTATGTATGTGTGTCTATGTACGTATGTGTATATACAAATTATGTAAAGAGAGAGAGAGATTTAAGTGTGTATTCTGTGCTCGCTAGGCAGATAGGCTGGTATTTCATGAATATATAGGTATGTATGTGTGTATCCAACAGCATACATAACTGGATAGATACACAGGTTGTTTGATTGTCAAGAATCTGTCTTTAGGATAAAATGTGAAAAAACAATGTTTGTGTTTTAGTGCGTGAATTAATTATTTTTCGAAGAAATTGCACTGAATATTGAAAGTAAAATAAGTTTACAAAACTATCAAAAGCAATTCTCTCAACGCAAAATTTCTGCTAGGCCCAACGGCAAATATATTACTATTTAATTTAAAATATGTATTTTCTCTAGATGTCGGTATTATTTAAATGAAATCCACAGTTATTACGCAATTAAATACCCATCTATATTCTTAGCAATGAAACCGTGGATTTTATCGGTAGTTTTCAATTCCGCTTTAAACACTTTTTCTCATTCTCATTTTTTATGTTTCCACTTCGTTTTAGATATAATATTGGGTGATTATTATTCTTTTCAATAAGACCGGTAAATAGTATACGAATTAATCGGTTCCGTACCTGTAGGACTAAAAAACAATTATTAACAAGCAGTATATTTCTATTTGATCTACCCCAGTATGTGAGTGGTGCAGCTTTTGTCGACCTCCGAACCATGAATAGCAAAGTTTTTAGAAGCTAAAGTGAGACGTTCTGATACATGAAATATTACGAACCGACAAGGGAGCTTTTAGACGCTTGATCTACTAAAAGTAGTAGTCATTTCTTTCTAAATGAAAAGAACGGATACTTAATACAGTCCAGTAAAACTATATAAACCCTTAAAAGACGATCTTTGATCAAAAGTCTTCATGATTTGGGTTCTTTGAGGCCAAACAATAACACGCTGTAGTTTTTATGAAAACAGCTAACAGAGTAGCCTTCTTAGTTCGATTATTCTCCTAGAGAAA
>NC_068983.1:63179441-63181941 GCF_001194135.2 Octopus bimaculoides | reverse complement strand
GCACAGGTTACCTCGGCGATGATACAGATGATGAGGGTAAAGTTGGGAATAGAGGTGATACTTATGATGATGGTGGCAATGATGATCATGGTTACGGTGACAGTGACGATGATGATGATGATGATGATGATGATGATGATGGTAATGATGATGATGATGATGATGATGAGGAGGAGGAGGAGGAGGAGAAGGAGAAGAAGGAGAAGAAGGAGGAAAAGGAGGAGGTGGAGGAGGAAGAGCGGAGATGCAGGGGGAGCAAGAGAATAATTATGATTTTAGGAGTATTTTTAATTTTTTAATTCTTTGGTGGTAATGTTTATTTCCACACTTGATATAAGGTTTGAATTTGCGAGGAGGTCGGGAGCATGATCCATCACATCGACTTCAGTACTTGAATGATACTTTATTTTATCGATTCCAGAAGAATCAAAGGCTTAGTTGACCTCGGCATCATTTGAACTCAGAATGGTAAACAAATCCTGTTTACGGTAAACAAGCCTTGTTTACCGTAAGACATTATGATTAGGAAGCTGATAACTTGTATAAAACAGAGATCCCCTTAGATTCCAACTGACCTCACACAGTTGAGTTTCCCAGACATATATTGCGAGTATGCTCATTCAGGTGGACCACAACTTTCCATTTTCATCCGACTTCCTGTGCTTTAGGTAGATATACAAGAGGGCAGTACCAGACTTATATTCCTCTCTAAGTGGGCTTAATCAATGAGGAACCTGTTTTTCGGCAGTCATCTTGTTCCCCATGCAACCTCTTTGGTAACTGTCACCAGAAAAAGGAATACTACACACCCTTCACGACCGAAAGAAAAGAGTGATCCTTGAAATACACTCGGCTAATAACAGTATTTTTCCTATAATATAACGAAAGCTGTTCAAAATTGTTCTACCAGTCGTTAATTCTTGGTCATTGTCCGGAAGTATATAGAGCCGTTTCATTCCTATATATGTGCATCGAAAAACCCAAGTGAATGGCGCTTACATACTTCTAAAGTTTATCCCGAATCGGCTTGTGGTTTCTGGAATTTCGCTTCAACTTCATTGATGCCTAGAGTCTCCTCGAGAACTTCACTGTTCTTGCTTACCCCTAATCTGCAGAATGCAGATACTGACGCACCAGGGATGGTATTGCTTGGCATATGGAGAACTGTGAGTGTTTGATAAGATTATAGAAGCTAGGCGACAAATCTTGATTCTCGCTTCACCTAAGATTACAGCTCCTTCAAAGAAACCAGCTGCGAAAGGTGTTTGATATGAAAACCATACACAGACACGATCCTGCAGCGATATCTCAGAATATGTCTGCGCATTTTCAGCTACGGTGTGTAGAGCCCTGAGAGTATGTGTGGTGGGGTGTTACCAGCAGGTTGAAAACTGACCAGTTGAAAGCGTTCTTTCCATAAGAATTTAAAGAAAAGGTGCTTTAATCTGATATGTGTGTGTGTGTGTGTGTGTGTGTGTGTGTGTGTGTGTGTGTGTGTGTGTGTGCTCTCGTTACCATATCGTGTCCCTTCGGTTTGGTGCCGTTATACTTTATTTTCGTGGTAGCGAAACACCAATTGTAAAATCATTTGTTGATATGTATCTAATGCATCTGAGCAGGATGTCCCTCAACAACTCTAGTTTCTTCAGTGCGGCGGCTTTAAACTCGGAATATAAATAGATGTAACTAAAAGCAGAATGACATGTGCCCCACTCTCTGCCGAATCCGTAAGGCAACATAATCAAAAACAACAAGAAGTAGCAGCAGCAGCAACAACAACAGCAACAATAACAACAGCGGGAACAGTATCAGCTGAGAAATAGCCTTATACACGGATGCAAAGAGAGCAATATAAAAACCTAACCTGTATACACATACCCAACATGTAAACATATACGCAGATGCAGACGTAAACGCATGCGCAGATAGGGATACATACAACAGAGATACAAAATGGGATAGACATGACGAGCGGAGAAAAGGGGACAAGAAGATTAGAAAGTCATTGAAGAGGTCACAAAGTCTGTGACGAAATTACTGACAAAAAAACTAATAATAATAAATGAAACTAAAGTGAAGATCAAATAGATAGTGCGTGTGTTTATTGACCTCCAAAAATGACCATCCCCAAATTTAGCAATATCTTTTTCAAGACACGATTTCCTATCAGGAATCTTTCAAGACAAATACATAAACAAAGACAAATAGATAAACACACACACACACACATCATAAACATTTACCATGTGAACTGTTTGCCTTCAGTGACAATTTCAAAGGACCTGTAGAAAACAATTTACAGAGTTACGAATATTGACGGTCAGATATGTGCTAGACATACTGCACATTGAACGAAGTCATCAACTGAGCTCTTATAAGATAAATGCGTTATTGAACTTACTACATAATTAGATTATGCTTGTTAAATAGCTCAGAGATGGAATTTGCATGAAAAGTAATAGTTAAGTTAGTGTCAATGTTGTTAATTTTGAGACCGCTA
>NC_068983.1:63178188-63179366 GCF_001194135.2 Octopus bimaculoides | reverse complement strand
AGATAATTTCAATTGATTTTAATCGATTTAAATTTCTTTTCTATTTGAAAATTGGTTATGAAACACGTGTAATCTTTTTATTATATTTATCTTATGATATTTACTTTACTTTATATTATACTCATTTATTGTGCTTTTAATTATTAATTTTTCTATATGTGATAGTGGATTTTCATCGATGAGTTCTTGAAAATTGGTTATTTTCCCTAAAACTATATATATTTTATATATATATATATATATATGTATGTATGTATGTATGTGTGTGTGTGTGTATCGGTTGTCATAGACATCCCTATTCTCCACTTTGACATTGTAGGAGCATACACCAGCAATAGTTATATTTAGATTTCCATTTTGGAGTAGATTATGTTGAGTCAAAAGTTTTGTAATATTTTCTCAACTTATTCGCTGCAACAAAAGCAGCCTAGCATTGGTTACAACCTAGTATTGGTTACAACATAAGCAGCCTAGCATTCAAAATAGAGGCAATCTTGTTGAACCGCTTGAAGCCACCTTTCACCCAGTCCTTTAATTTCACGCTGATACCGGTTCTTGTGTTTCGAGGCGAAGAACTCCTTCATTGGAGCTTCCCCCTTTTCTTTGTCGATGAAGTAAGCGTATCTATTGGCCAGCGATATATAGAATAACAGTGCCAAAACAGGCGATGCTGTGGTAACATAGGCAAGATATTGCTCATGATGTGATTCAATTTACCAAACGCTGCCCAGCCTAATTGTATTCGTAGTTCAATTTCTTTGGTCTGATTTTTAGCCTTTACACTGATTATTTATCCAAGATTCGTGTATTGGTTCTCATATTCTAAGTTATTTTCTAAACGATGCCTATCGTCTATTCAACTCTTGCATGATCATTACTTCAGTAAGTACAGTACATTATCAGCTCATGAAAAGTCTGGGGGAAATGATGCAATGAAACTTTGAAAGATAACAAACAGGTGAAAAAGTCCGCTCAAACAACAGAAGAATGTCTCAAGAAGATTGACCGTTGTCAAATGCTGAGGAAGAACAATATATTGTTATGCCAGTGTTGTAGCTACTACTTATATATGAATTTGCCACGAACCTATGAAGCAATGGGAGTAAAGATTAACAAATTCATCTGGAAATGGCTTTCTATACTTCCTGTACTATCTAATGTCACTCTATAATGCTGAC
>NC_068983.1:63163188-63165688 GCF_001194135.2 Octopus bimaculoides | reverse complement strand
AACAGTAAGTAATTAACGGATTTTATTTCAATTGAAAGAATTTAATCTTTCTCTAAGTATTTCGTTAAGTTCTGTAGCGTTTATGTGCCTACATATTTGATCAATCTTGTTTTCTTTGCTTGTTACCGTTATTTTCTGCAGGTTTAGTGTTTGTTTTTAATATTTTTTTGTTACTTAAAATTTCTTTGATGGACGCACCACATTCTCTAACTGATTTTCTTTAGACAGCCACAAGCGTTTGCATTTCCTATTAAAATGTAAAAGGGGGGGGGGAATGGAAAACGATGAAAAATCCCAAGAAAACGTAAAAAAAATAGCTACTGCATTTATTTAGTGTTTTTTCAGTTTGATTAATATTTCCGATTATAATTATTACAGAATGATGAGCAATAAATAAATAACTATAATAAATCAATATAAAGGATAAAGAAAAAAGAGGCAAAGCTTGCTCCAAGCTTGTACTATATCCTCCTACTGTATTTCTACTAATAGAAGATTTCTTCAATGATGTTTTTTACGTCAATTTTCCAACAAAGCAATTTCAAGTTTAATTAAGCTACCCATCTATTTATTTTGTTTAAAATATATGCATGCAAGAAAAACATACATATTTGGAGATAGCCATTTAAAATATATACATGCAAGGAAGACATACGTATATGGAAATGTCCTTTTAACTTTTGATACCTTTGAAGAATTTTCCGTAATTTCGATCGGCTTCGTTGATCTTATAGTGCTTAGTTCAGTGGTTTCCAACCTGTGGTCCGCAAAAGTAGTACTGGGGGCTGTGAACTAAATTCAAAATTTAATATATATTTTTCTTTTTCCGAATTTGTGTACGCACCACAGGAAAAGATAAAAGTGCTGCGTATCAACAACAAGCAGGAAGAACCAATTACAATCGAGGGGGCACCTGTGGAGGACGTTAGTGAGTTTATCTATCTTGACAGCAAGATCAACAAATCAGGTGGATCAGACGAAGACATCACTGTAAGAAGCAAGAAGGCTTGCCAAGCCTTCACTATTCTTCGGTGGTATGGAAGTCCACTGCCATCTCAACTCGAACTAAACTCCGCTTATTTTGTTCAAATGTAAAATCTGTGCTTTTGTATGGCTCTGAAATATGGAGAGCCACCTGCAGCAACTACAAGAAGATCCGGACCTTCATCAAGGAATGTCTCTGACAGATCCCCCATCTGAAGTGGTTCGACAGAGTACCAAACACCGACCTGTGGGAAAGGGTCAACCAGGAACCCATACATGTTCAGATTAGACGAAGGAAATGGAGATAGATTGGACACACACTGCGGAAAGAACCCTCAAATGTGACACGACAAGCACTTGACTGGAACCCGCAGGGGAAAAGGAAGCGACGACGCCCGAAGCAGACATGGAAGCGGAGCATTTTGGACGAGCTCAGGACCACCGGCCTGACATGGGAAGTAGTCAAGAAACACGCCAATGACCGCAAAAAGGGGAAAATAACTGTTGAGGCCCTATGCTCCACAAGGGGCGAAAAAAGGATTAAGAGAGAGAGAGAGAAAGAGTATAGAATAATATATCAGTTGAATAAAGTTAAAGCATGGTCTGGTTTTCACGTTTTTTATTATGATTACTACGAACGCATGAAAGCTCTAATTGTTGCCAGTTTAGCCAATCAAAACACACGCACTATATATTTGGTGTAAATTTGCTTCAGCTTTATTTTATTTTTTACATTAATCGTATTTCGGTCAGAGTTCTTTCCTCACACTTCTGTGACCTCATCAGTGGTCCTTTGATTTATTCTTTCCTATTTGTGTGTCTTTCTTTACTAACGATCAGCCATTTGGTATTTTGTATTCCTATTGTATGTCTTTATTCGCGCATGCGTATCCCCCTATGTGTGTCTATGTTTAGTAAGTGCGTGTGTGTGTATGGAGAGTGCCTGTATTATGTGTATATCCATGTTTATACACGTTTGTTTAATTTGTTTTTATTTATTTGTTCATGTGTTTATACCTACTTATTATTATTTTTTTCTTCTATTCTTTCTTTTTTTGTTTGTATTTAATTTAATTTAATTTTGTTAACGTATATGATTATTTAATTCTATTTGTTTTTCTGTGTATTGTTCTTATATTTTGTTCATATTGTTATCAGTTTATGGGGATTTTATTGTCATATGTTGTGGTATGTTGGGGATGTGTGCTAGTGTTCCATTCCAGTTTCCTATTCAGGCTAGGTTTATCTTCTATTATGTGTGTAGCTTCTGTAATTTGTCTAAGCGTTGTGTCTGTTCTACGTGTGGACAAGATTTTAACTTCTATGTTGTTGAGTGAGCCTCCGTGTTCATGCTCAGCGTGCTGGTACAGAACTGATGAGCTCTTCTCTTCCTTAAGTTCCCTATAATGTTTATTTACCCGCTCTCCTATGCTCCGTGCCGTTTCCCCTACGTACGTTGTTGTCTTGTTACTGCATCGTCCCTCTGTACATCTTATACTATAGACTACATTTCTGG
>NC_068983.1:63160437-63163178 GCF_001194135.2 Octopus bimaculoides | reverse complement strand
TGTCTTGTTACTGCATCGTCCCTCTGTACATCTTATACTATAGACTACATTTCTGGCTTTACAGTTTGTTTGTGGGCTAAATCTACATACAATACAGTTCCTATCAGTACAGTTCCTAACAGTACAGGGGGTTCTACTAAAAGGGTAGGTTCTACCGATAAGGGATTTGATAGGATTGCCTGGCCTTTCAACAACCTTAATTCTTAGCTTAAGTTTTTCTGGGGCCCTTCTAAAGTGGTACGCCAGTTCGCCTCTAGGGGTGGTGTCGACGAACATGACACTCTGGTATTTGTGGCTATCATACCATGAGTTGGCCTTCCCTATTTTCTTCTTAATCCTTTCAATGGTGTTCCATGACTTGCTCCTATAAAGTGGACAAACTCCATTCCTATCGTTACGATTGATAGTTTCAAATTTCCTCATAGCTCCTTTGCATACTCTGATCCTTTCTTTATGGCTGTAACCTGAGAACTGCATGAGGTGAACGAAATGTTGTATATGTCTCTTTAACTCTGTAGGGTCGCACATACGGGACACATTTCGCATTACTCTGACCAGGTCTGTCATCAATATATTGAATTTGGCATTGTCCGCGATAGCTGAGTTCCAGTGGATCAGGAATTTTGAGGCCATAGGTTTGGCATAGTGTGAATGAAGGAGTCGGGTTTTATTATTCTCAGTTTCCAACCAGAGTTCTGTATCTAGTACTGGTAGTCTATGGTTAGGGTGTTTAGTAGGGTAGTCTATCTTGACCTTAATACTCTGGTGGATGGAGTTAGCTATTTGCTGGACGCTCTCCATAGTATTAGTTTCTATTCCTATTTCAAGAGTACTCTCTTGTGGGGGTGCCTTTACCACTACGTTGATATCATCGACATAGCGAGAGAACATGTTCACGAGTATGGAGTTCTGTGTCAAGCGTTTCTTGAGCCTTCTGTCCCACCATACCATGAAAAGGTTGGCCACATCACCGGCGATACTAACACCGATGGTTGCCCCCTCGTCCTGGGCGTATATTTTGTTGTACTTAAACGTGTGGCCTTTTAGGGTAACTCTTATACTAGCTCCTAGTGCATGTGCGATCATTTTCTTTACCTGATGAACATTTGTGGGGTCCATATGGCTCTGGTCCATCCACTCCATCTCTCTATAGGGGTCTTCCTAGCCATAGAAGTAATTGTGGACGGTCTACCTCTTAAACGTCTACTAGGGCAGAAACTTCTAAGGTTGTGTTTATCTAGATATTCGTTGTCATATGTCAATCTAAGTAGGTGGCCCAGTTCTTCTGTGTTGACATTGCGGAACTCCACTTCGTTCTCGTTAATTATCTCCACGTCGATATATGGGTATAGGGATACCACATCCATGCTACCTACTATGCATCCTGTCAGGTTGCAGGTGTTGTTACAGTCGTTGATCCTGCTGAGGAGATCTTCCGTGCTGTCACAAACATCAGGCGACATCCGGATTATGGGGCGTATGGTCATTGAGAAGAAGGAGGAAATCCTGTAGATGCTAGCGATATTCGCTCCACAGACTGGTCTTGTTGGTGGTCCCGCCACAGGATGAGTAGTTACTTTGTGGTCCTTGCGAAGTCCATACAGTGTCAGGATATCGCTGTTCCAGGCTTGGAAATTGTTGACTGTGCGTTTTCGGGGTCCGAGAACAATTGTCCACATCATCATGTGGGCGTTGAGGACCTTTTCTCTCTCTTCATGCACCTGTAAAGTTGTTACTTTCGTATTGGCGATGTGAGGTTGCATTGCCTAGATGTAGTTCGGTAAGCTATCTATTGACATCCTGCCGGACTTATCTGTGGAAAGGCATACCACGTCTCCGTTCCTCGTGCGCTGCATGAGCTTATGTAGGCCACATGCGGGTATATTCCCGAGTTGCTGGGCCTCTATCTTATTCTGTCTCTGAGGAATTTATCTGTAATATAATATGTGACAGTTATTCTGTTGCCATAATAAATCTCCGAGTTTCGGATGTTGGGACGGAAACCTGCACGGGCATCTCTTCCTTTATCGAGTCAATCATAGCATATTTTGATTTTCTCGATAACTGAAGAAATACCAGTGCAGGTTTCCGCCCCGACATCCGAAACTTGGAGTTTTATTATAGCAACCGAATAATTATTACATACTATATATATATATATATATATATATATATATATATAAAACAATAATAAATGAGTATATGCATATATACGTACAGGTATGTGCATACCTACGTCTACCTGTATATATAGGTGCATATCTGGGTACAGGACATTGCAAACAAAACGTAGACAAGAAAATAATAATAACCAGAGTACAGAAAACACACAAGCCACATAGAGAACATTTTCCTTCATCAGCTACCCGCGTTTTTACACCGGCGTTTCGAAGAGTTGGGCAGGACACATCGTTAAAACGGCTCTTCCCATGGACCGCAAATTAAATTTGTATACACAAATTAAACCTGTGCCCTGCAGGAATGTAGTGGCGGACAAAAAACAAGACAGGAAAACAAACGGAAAAGTCTGTGCGGCCAGACGTGAAAAATTATGTGTATATCAACGCAGTGAGGCACGAACTGAAAAAGACGGGACGAAGTAAGTTCGCGTGTTTGCTCGGCGATAGCCAAGGAAGAAAAGGATTAGTGACTGGAAGCATGTGACCAAGCAGGGGTAAGGGTGAGAGGGAGAGAGTGGTAGAGGGAGAAACAAAGGGAGGAAGTAGAAGAATAGGTGAGCA
>NC_068983.1:63153830-63157043 GCF_001194135.2 Octopus bimaculoides | reverse complement strand
TATATATATATATATATATATATATATATATATATATATATATATTTGTGTATGTATGTATGTATGTATGTATATATATAGAAGGTGCTCTAAAATAACAGAAGCCAGACAAAAACCAACAAAGTTCAGTAAGATAATACGTCTCCTGGAAACAAGGTTGCACTTTCTTGTACGTTGTGTATGAAGTAGAATGCTATATGGTAGATGCGAGAGAGAGAGAGAGAGAGAGAAATGTACTAAATGGCATCATGCTGTGTTGAAAGAATCCCAACTCATGCAAGCACAGAGGATATAAAAGCTACGAACACACCACATAGTGTTAATTACTATCCTTGTCAAGAAAGGCAAAAGAAATATGTAAGAAACTGAAAATATAAGAAACCGAAAAGCATGAAAAATAAAGAATGAAAATTTCAAGTGGCTCCAAAATACCAGTATCCAATCACCGTTTCACATGCACAAAAACACACATGCATGTATATATGTATGTATGTGTGCGCGCGCGTGTGTTTGTGTGATATGGATTCTCTCGTCGTGAACGACATGAGAGTACAGCAAAATAAAGCGTTAACTATGTTCTATGGATACGAATGTGTCTCTTGAGGCCTGTCAGTGCCTTGCAAACCTTTTGGCAAATGGAACAAGTTGAGGACTCAGTTTGCTTGAGTGCTTGTGGATCATTCACAATGTTTTCTTGAGTGGACAGCAAAGCCTGCTTTCTTTCGTTCCACAAAACCACAATAATAGGTAAAGTTTCTATTTAAAGGAACAGAATTATGCCAGCATGCCTTCATGCTTTCACGCAGTTGGTCTCATTATTCGAGTCAACTTTGCTCAAATTTTTGAACTGAGGAAAAGCAGGACTGGCACCAGGTCCTGCGTTCTGGTGCTTTGCTTTCCCGAGAAGAAAAGGGAATGTTGCATCACTTCAGGTTGTCTTTTCGTTTGTATTTGAAACGCAAGAGTGGCCTTCCACCTGACCATCCTGTTGGGATTCGGAATTCTGATATCACCCATACGTGAATGATGACCAGATCATCTAAGCTGTATTTTGGAAAGGATGGCTTCAAAACCTGACATGTTGCATTTTGTTAGTACCTCACCGTTATGAATAAGGTCACTCGATTTTATGTTGGAGATAGTACGCAAATATCGCATGTGAAAAGTATCAAGCTGGTTGATGGGCTTTTAGTACAGAGTCCAAGATTCAGCAGCATAAAACAAAGTTGTTAAGACCACCGACTTATATATAAGCATGTATATATGTATATATATATGTGTATGTGGAGGTGCAATGGCCCAGTGGTTAGAGCAGCGGACTTGCGGTTTTGATTCCCAGACCGGGCGTTGTGAGTGTTTATTGAGCGAAAACACCTAAAGCTCCACGAGGCTCCAGCAGGGGATGTTGGCGAACCCTGCTGTACTCCTTCGCCACAACTTTCTCTCACTCTTTCTTCCTGTTTCTGTTGTGCCTGTAATTCAAAGGGTCAGCCTTGTCACACTGTGTCATGCTGAATATCCCCGAGAACTACGTTAAGGGTACACGTGTCTGTGGAATGCTCAGCCACTTGCACGTTAATTTCACGAGCAGGCTGTTCCGTTGATCGGATCAACTGGAACCCTCGACGTCGTAAGCGACGGAGTGCCAACAACATATATGTATGTATATGTTGTGTCGACGCCCCCAAGCGAAGAAGTAGGATCGACCATGACATATAAATAGAGGTAATCTAGCCGTGGTAGAAGGAGTTGAGTAACTGTTGAGTAGCCGTCGTGTAGCGTTTGAGTAGAGATCATCCGAAGGTGCTAGATAGCAGTAGCTTGAGACATAACAATATATATATTTATATACATACATACATACATACATACATACATACATACTCGCACAAACTTTCCGCTCATCAGTGACACATACCAGTCGTAAAAGGTACGACTGGTATTTGCCCCTGATGGGCGGAAAGTGATTTTAATATCGTAAACCGTGAAATCTTAAGATATGGTACTATCCAAATTATTTTATAAATCCTCTCTGCCCATTTTTCTCGCTTACAACCTTGTGGTATTCGAGTAATAATTTAAGTAGTTTATAAACAGTTTGGCGTCTATTTCTAGCAGACAAACAGTAGAATCATTTATCGTCCTTTGTATAATTTTAATATAAATAAACCATGATGGTATTATTAGTATGCTGGCAGCTGCTGAATCATGAAATAATGACATTATTCTTATGTATAAATATATACATGTATACATATGAGTGTGTATGTGTTTGTGTGTGTGTGTGTGCGCGCGTGTTTGTGTGTGTAGATGTATATGTAGGTGCATGTATGTATATATATATATATGTATATATATGTGTATATATGTATATATATATATATATATGTATACTCGTATGTATATATGTGTATACAAAGACATAGGGTGCGATGGGTAAATTATCGCCATTTTATATTAATTTCGCGCATGCAAAATGTTTGTCTTAGATTTCGTCGACTACACAGTATAATAGGGTCTGTTGGACCCCGTCTGTGAGAAAACTAGCAGCATGACACAATTCCCTCTACCAAACATTTAGAAACGACATGCTGCATTGCTTGGTATTCGTGCCAGGAGCTCCAATACGAACAGATGGTGAACACAGAACAACCGTTAGCTTGCAGTGTCCTCAAAACATGTGCCTGGAGTGATGGCGACGTTATGCCACCATTCATCTTCCCACACGGCCTCAGACTGTTGTCCTATATCAAGTATCTGGAGGAGGTAGTGTTGCCCTGGGTGAAGGGGGATGGCTACTGGAAGATCCTATGTCTTGCAACATGACTCTGCACGATGTCACACAAACGGGAGAACGCAGTCATGTCTGTCAGAAAATTTCTGCGACCACATCATCCTTAAAATCTAGCTACCTAACTCCCCACACCTCAACTCTCTTGATTATTATGTGTATGTAGAATGTTCTCTATGTGGCTTGTGTGTTTTCTCGTCTACGTTTTGTTTGCAATGTCCTGTACCCAGATATGCACCTATACATACAGGTGGATGTCGGTACGCACATACTTGTACGTATATATGCATATACTCATTTACTTTTGTTTTTACATGACTGAACGCAGCGTCTCCAATTCGTAAGTAGTTTTCGTAAACTTATATTTTCCGACGCTACTCTATCTCTTTCTCTTTCTCTTCCTCTTCCTCTATCATTTCCCC
>NC_068983.1:63145370-63152996 GCF_001194135.2 Octopus bimaculoides | reverse complement strand
TATATTTGCCACTTAAATGTGGCAAATATTATATTATATGTATGTATGTATGCATACAGACATTTACACACACACACACACACACACACACACACACACACACACATATAGATAGGGAGAATTCGCAAAAAAGCAAAAGACAAAGACAGGTGGTTTAGAAAACAAATAAATATATTAGTATCACACTCGGGATTTGAAAAAGTCTTCAACGTTTCGAACTTACGCTCTTCCACAGAAAGAAACAAAGAAACAAGGAGAGAAAAAAAATGTGTGTAGTGGTTAACGATCCATCGTGGCGAATGCCGGACAGAAGGGTCACACAGGAGAGTTAAGAAGGGGAGATAACAAAGTAGCAGTGATCCCAAAACGAGGGTGCGCGTGTGCAAGAGACTGCTGGGGAACTTGACGTATGCATATGTATGTGCAGGTGTGAAAATGTGGGGATGGGAATTGGTCAGCGCTGGTTTGTGCGTGGTGGTGTGTTGTGATGTGCTGTGTTGTGTGGTATGGTGTAGCGTGGTGTGATGTGATGGTGTTGGGAGGTGGGAGAGGCGAGAGTGGGGAAATCACGGGTGGGTGTGAGTTAGGCTGAAGGTGGGAGTAGAGGTGTGTTTGTGGGTAGACAGACGTTGGGGCTAGGTGGGGCATGTGGGTAGATAGATGGAGGGGTAGAGGTGGGGTATGTGAGAGAGGGTGTAAAGGATGGGGTGTAAGGGATGGGGTGTAAGGGATGGGGTGTAAGGGATGGGGTGTAAGGGATGGGATGGGATGAGATGGGATGAGAAGAAATGGGAAGGTTGGGTAGGTGGGGTAGGAGTTGCTTTATGAGGAAGGGTTGAGGATGAAAGGGAAGGGGAAGGTGGGTATGAGAGAAGAGAGAAAGAGAGTAGGGGTGAAGAGAAGTAGGAGTGAAGAGAAGTAAAGAGAAGTAGGAGTCGGAGCAAGAGAGGAGAGGTGGGTGGGAGGAAGTAAGAGGGAGGGGAGATATATCGATAGCCACTACACATTTTTTTTTTCGTTCCTTGTTTCTTTCTGTGTTCCTTTCTTTGGAAGAGCGTAGGCTCGAAATGTTAAAGGCCTTTTCACTTCCCGAACATTATACCAATACATCTGTTTGTTGTCTAAATTACCTGTATGTATGTACAAGTGTGTGTGTATCTGAAAAACCTATGGGTCTGTTTGAAAGTAACTTCGAAGTGATTTTCAGATTTTGAATTAGATACTTTTAGACACCGGTTCATCTTGTGGAGGGAATAAAATCAGGGCCATGCAAGCTTTGTTATGCTTTAATGGTTAGTAGTATTCGAACTAACGGAATCTTTAAATGATAAATATAAGTTATGGACTCCAGAATATTTCATTGAAAGTAAGAATAAAAAGAAGAAAAACTGCAAAAAGGCAAAATATTAAGCAAATTTTAAAGCTGTCCTTATTCCGATACGACATATATAATAATATTTGGTTGAAATGAAGTATACAACATTAAAAGCATTTATCAAGTGACAAAGTATTCAGATATCTATAAAATTCATTCTGAATAAATATATTTAATTACATAAGCCTGTAATTTATGAGGGTAAAAACACATAATCGTCTCGAAAAGTGAGAGCGGGGAACCGTTCTGCGATACGAATTAGGTTTATTTTAAATTGCAGTTGTAGCTCTCTCTGTCTCTGTCTGTCCTCTGTGTATATAAAAGCATGAACATTTGAAATGGCTCCAAAATACCACTATCCAATCACCGTTTCACATGCACAAAAACACACATGCATGTATATATGTATGCATGTATGTATGTATGTATGTATGTATGTGTGTGTGTGTGTGTGTGCGTGTAGGCGCGCTCGCGTGTCGTGTTATATATAGGGTTGGCACAAAGATAATTGCGGTTCATAATCACCAATATTAAAGTAATAAGTTCTGTCAGCTCAGAACAAATCTATAATTGTGGATGATCGGGGTAACCTGGAGAAATTAATTTCGTATTTCAATACACTCAGCTTCTGTGCACTCATTCGCTCTCATACTTTAGCATAGAGAATAAGTGCTGGTCGTAAACATTACTATTCGTTGTACATTATGTCGGTATCATAGCAATAATTCTCAGTGATGGTTTCGCAAAAGTTCAAAGTTCAATAAGTAGTAGTGGGTGATTCTGCTTGCCAAGTACCACGCAGCTTCGGTTTGTGAGTGTGTTTTGTTAGGGTGGTCTCAAACCAGCCCCAATGCAGAGAGGTTTGCATACAGTCAATTTCTCGCCACGTGTTATAATGCGATAAAGAAAATACTAATTTTCCTTACACAGTGTAGACATTGTAACTGGGATCTTTATATTTTCATTCGGTATATTTGTGGAGTTATATTTTCTGTCTTGCATATGCTGGAGAATAATTGGTTTATAGCCAATGTATGTCTTCTCAGTCTCGCTATATATTATGTGGATTCACTCAAATAATGACCCTCATTTGGGGTTTACTAGTCACAGATGCTATCCGCATCCTTCTTTGTTTTCAAAGCTTTATCCGCATCCTTCTTTGTTTTCAAAGCTTTCGTCTTCTCTCAAAATATATGAAACAAATGTTAAACAGTAGATTCATTGACAACTTAGTTAAAAATAGTTTTCTCTCTTTTTCGGCTTTGAATTCATACAGTAAAATAATTTAATTTACCTTCTATATTTGAAAAAAATTCTCAGTCTGAAATACACGTGAATAAATAGTAACAAAAATCTGTAAACGTAAACCAATGGCGCCAAATATAGGTTTTCCAGTGGGATTGTACGTAACTATAGCCACATAAAAAATTATACAAAAATAAGCATAAATAACCGCAATTATTTTTGCACCTACGTCATGTATAGATAAAATTATGCTCGTATTTCTATCTTATGTTTATTATAACATCTATTGACAGAGTTGTGAGGTTACAGAATGGGGTTTGCGCACTGAAAGGAGGCTGCTCTATATGCACGTCGTTAAAATATAAATTTGTTTCACCGAAGTTTGCAAGGAAGTGGAGGACGATATAAATGAATCCATGTTGAAATATTTTTCGATGAATAAAGTAAATCGACATGCAATGCCAGTTTTATTGTTTCAAATTTATTATGTTGCTATTGTTAATATATGCAAATAATCGAGATGGTAAATGCAATAAGATTTTACGTCTGGCTTTTATCAGACTAAGCATACATAGTTATATTTTATTATTTTTCTTTATTGGTTTTCAATAGGACTAAAAGTCGGCCGATTATGTCCACCGCACTGCTTTTTCTAGTTTATATTTATCCTCTGGCTAGAGGTGAAATAGGCAAAAAAAAAAAAAAGGAACTGTTCTAATTACGTTACCAATATCATAGAGAGATACATGCCGTTTGATTCCACAGATGGCACAGACAAACTCTAAGCACACACGCTCAATCATATACACCTATGCCCACATATGCATGCGCTCAGCCATAGATGTGCGCATGCCTCAGTCGCTGGTTATCCCAACACGGGACTCATCTGGATTACTTTGAATCCTGTGTTGGAATTTAATCAGCGACTGAGTAACTTCCTTAAATGTCTACATGAACTCTGTTCATAAACCTACCCCAACAGGCGTGACTGTGTGGTAAGAAGCTTGCTTCTTAACCACATAGTTCTGGATTCAGTCCCATTGAGTGGTACCTTAGTGTCTTCTACTATAGACTCGGGACAACCAAAGCCTTGAGTGGATTTGGTAAATGGAAACTGAAAGAAGCCTGTCGTATATATGTATATATATATATATATATATATATATATATATATATATATATATATATATATATATATATATATGTGTGTGTGTGTGTGTGTGTGTATATGTTTGTGTGTCTATGTTTGCACCCCCAACATCACTTGACAACCGATGCTGGTGTTTACGTCGCCGAAACTTAACGGTTCGGCAAAAGAGACCGATAAAATAAGTACTAGTCTTACAAAGAGTGTCATGAGGTCGATTTGCTCGACTAAAGGCGGTGCTACAGCATGGCCGCAGTCAAATGACTGAAACAAGTTAGAGAGAAAAGAGAGTATATATATCATTATAATCAAGGATAAAACCTATATAGGATTTTATCAAGTAGCTAGCATGTAAAAAATAATTTAGGTAAAAACTAATACAAAGTATTTAACATAAAGTATATTTATATGTATAAAATTAATTTGTATACATACGTATATATAGATGTGTGTGTGTGTGTGTGTGTGTGTGTGTGTGTGTGTGTGCATGTGTGTGTGCGTGCGTGTGTGTGTGTGTATTCATGTCTTTGTGTCTGTTTCTCCACTCGCCATCGCTTGACAACCGATACTGGTGTGTTTGCCTCTCCGTAACCTAGCGGCTCGGCAAAAGAGGCTGATAGAATAAGTACTAAGCTTACAAAGAATAAGTCCTGGGGTCGATTTCTTCGTCGACTAGAAAACCTTCAAGGCGGTGCTCCAGCATGGCCGCAATGAAATGATTGAACCAATTAAAAAATAAAAGAATAAAAGAATATACCAATTAAAATATTACAAACATTTTTAGTTTCACAATATCTTCTGAAAATACAAAAGTAATCACCATTAATAAACCACAATTTATTACGCAAGCTAGGTTCGAAGAATGCGTTAAAATGCAAATCAGTCTAATCGTTTTTTTTTTTTAACTCTTCAGTAATTGTGAGTTAATGAGCGATGTCGCCGCTAAGAGTAAATTAAATTATTCAGTCACTAATGAAATCAAAACAGAATTGAAACTCATCTATCGTTTCGTCTCAATATGGCCACAAATTGTGCGTGAAGACTCTGTATTGTACAGTTTAGCACTGAAATACAAAACTTAATGTGACAGCACTTCATGTATTTTTAATGTTTGGTTACTTTTTTCTAGCAGGTCATGCAACCACATACAAGCTCCATTGTTAGTCTGTTTCAGAAATAATTTTGTTATTATTTAGCCTCAGATCAACCCGTCTTTTTAGAGATAATCTAAACCGTCTTTTTAGAGATAATCTGGGACATTACTTACAACGGGCGTGTGATTTAGGTAGGGGGTACTTTGGCTGCTATTTACAGTGTATCGAGCGACCAGGTAGAGGCTCATTCATTGATTCAATTGCGTGATGAGATTTTATTACACATATATATATGTACATCATCGGCAGAACTTAGAAAGTAAGTCAAAAGTTGAGAGTTTCGTCTATAGGCACTTATCAAACACGAATTTGGTCATTGTCACTCTGTAACGTCTGCCTATTATTAATGTGTGTGTATGTGTGTGAGTGCATAGATAGATAGACAAGATAAATAGATAGATAAGATAGATAAGATAGATAGATAGATAGATAGATAGATAGATAGATAGATAGAAGAACACATTCTCATAAGTAGCTATAAAAACATTTCTGGTTATTAAAGAAGGGTTTTGTTAGGGAAGATTTTCAGTTTAAATCTTTCTGTTGTTGTAGATTCATGGTTTTGTCAATGAACCCGAAAGTTGTTGTTCGCAAACAACAGCAGTAACTTTCTACAGCTGAATACACATCATTGATTGGTTAAAATTATCCAAATACGACAAATTTAACACGAAATAACTTCTAAAATACAAAATGTTGTCAAAAACGTCAAAAGTAAATGGTGTTCTACGTGGCACATTCAACCAGTATCCGAAGTTTTAAACTGTTTAGTTAAAAAAAATAATAAATTAAAAAATCTGTGACTGAGATTGAACAGATCCAAGTTTATTATTATAAATTCTTCAAAGCATTAAATCCAAAGTAACTTAATTATTAGGGAAAATTTTACATAGATCGTTTTGATATTTCATTGGGTGGAAAACATGAAAATTTCTTTGTTGAAGATTTTCTCCATCGAATAGTTGATGAAATCGTTGGTGATCTAGCATCTTCGGAAATGACATCAATTCACACACATTAGAATTTAGTCATATTGGTGGCTTCTGCCGAGGAATGTACAACAATCTGTGACGTTTAGTGATTCTGGTTCTTTTGTGAAAGATATCGCAAACAAAATCCCTGTCAATGTTTCGGTGTTCAATATGTTTTTTTCTATATCTGTATATCTATGTGTGCATAGCGTCGATGAATGTGTGAGTGCATGCGCATGTAATTTGCATGTGTATTTGAGAACAGATATAACTCGAAGCAACCTAGTTATCAAAATTCACTATTATGTCACTTTATGTCACAATAAACATGGCAATGTATATATGTATGTATACATATATTAGTTGTGTATTAGTAGGTATGTGTATGTGAGAGTTTGTTTCTCTCGCACCAACGCTTACTCATTGCTCCTTTCCTCCTGTTTACTCCTTTCACTTAACACAACTATGCCTTTCAGTGTACCCATTTTTTCTTCAGCTCTCTTTTGTCTGTCTCTTTGCCACCCGCCTACAATGTGTGCTGTCTTGATGTATGGGTACACAGGGCAGTAATTGAGTTTCGGGGCAGTAATTGAGTTTCGGGGCCCAGTTCTGATGTAGTCATGTGGATTACTGTTAATAAGTAAATACCATATGGTCCTGTGCATTGCTTTACCCGGGGGTGGGGGCAGTGGGCTATAATTCTGCTTAGAGAATCCTGATTATAATTACACAAGTAATAAATAATTATATATTCATGTAAATACACAACAAAATACGTAACACTTTTTCGAGTACATGTATTTTTGCGTGCATGTGTACGTGTTTGAGTTTGTTTGTTTGTCTGTGTACGTGTGAATGTGAGTGTGTCAGTACGGGTAAATGAACAAATTTTCGTTTTACTACTACTGCTTTGCTTTGAAATCCATTTTGAAATTCATTAACATAAAAGTTTCAAAATATTGTCGGTTTCGTCATCAGAATGAAGTGATGGTAAAAATTGCATATTAATCGCGTGCTTTATAATTGGCAAAGGAACATTGGAATAGTTAAATTTTCAGAACAGATTTACAATCACACGCACGCGCGCGCACACACACATAACAACACAGCATAAACGTCGCACAAATAAAAAGAAAATGCAAAAAGCCACACACAATCATGCAAATATGACTTTTGAATACATATAGAAACACACTAAGATGAAAGCGCTCTAACAATACTAAAATGATATAGAAAACCGCACACGTCCACATAACACACAGTTGTCAGCCCATTTGAAACACCAATACGACCATAAACACTCACATATAAACGCTTTTATATATTTGTAATGATATACAGTGAAGTATTGGTATGATGCATGTATGTGTATTGTATATGTAAGTCTCTCTCTCTCTCTCTCTCTCTCTCTCTCTCTATCTATGTGTATATATATATATATATATATATATATATATATATATTAGGGAAAAAATCCAAAATTACAGGTAAAAACTCAATTAAAATCAATTTATAAAAAATTAAAATTAAATTGAGCTTTATAGATAAAATATATATAAAAATATATAGTTTTAGGGAAAATAACCAAGTTTCAAGAACTCATCGATGAAAATCCACTATCACATATACAAAAATTAATAATTAAAAGCACAATAAATGAGTATAATATAAAGTAAAGTAAATATCATAAGATAAATATAATAAAAAGATTACACGTGTTTCATAACTAATTTT
>NC_068983.1:63135357-63141695 GCF_001194135.2 Octopus bimaculoides | reverse complement strand
TTTATTTTTTTATTTTTTTTATTTATGTGTTTCAGCCAAGTGGCTGCGGTCATGCTGGTGCACCACCGTGATTTTCACGTTCCTTGCATGGCTCTTCTCCCCCATATATATAATATACATATATATAATATATATATATATATATATATATATATATATTATATAAATAGGTACTGTTTTAGATACTGACGACTGTTATAGACACCGGTGAAATAATGTATACATGATTTGATGTCAATGTATACAAATTTGAAACAATGGGAGAGTGAGTTATTTTTTATTTTCCATAGTCATGAAACTGTATGCTAACTGAATAAAGATACGATTTTTAAATGAGGAACTTAAATGATCTGTTTAGATGTAAGATCGCTCCAACACAATATTCATTTGACCTCATTCCATTAGATAAAAATAATTGCTTGATATGCTTATACAAACTGTTGGAAGCTCGCCAGAATTGTAACTTGGAAAGTGATGCGCATTTCATTTGAAAGCAGCTTTTATAGCGGTCGCAGTCATACATTCTCGAAGCAGAATTAGAAGGGTCGACTTTGCTATCTTTTCCTATGTCTATTCCCCACACAATCTTCATAGTCCTCAGCAACTTTAGCATCAATACTTGAGTAGTGTGATGGAAGTATACCTCGTCGTGGAAACAAAACTCTGGAAAAAAGCCAAAACTTTCAGATAGTGACCGTTGAACTCTTACGCGAATTGTTAGAAAGGATCACAAAAGTACAGCTCCCAAAATTACTGTAGAGTTTAATGACCACCTCGAGAACCCAGTTTCCACAAAAACTGTTCGCCGGGACCTGCTGAAAGCTGGATTGCACGGGAGGGCTGCAATCAGAAAACCACTACTTTCAAAAACAAACCTTGCAAAACGTTTAGTGTGGAGTAAAAACTTACAGTATTGGTCACTACAGCAGTGGAAGAATGTACTTTTCTCGGATGAGTCATACATTACGTTATTTCTGACCACCGGCCGAGTATATGTGTGGAGACAGTCAAAAGAAGCATTTGACTGCCTTCTTCCAACTGTGAAACATGGAGGAGGATCTATGCTGATCTGGGAGGCTGTATCTTGGAAATCTGCCGGCCCAATGGTTTCCTTTCATGGCAGAGTTAATAGTGAAGACTAAGTATTTTATCTAATCAAATTGATCCTATGGTTGCTGAAGTGTTTCTGGAGGGAAACGCAGTTTTCAGGATGATAATGCACCAATTCACACAGCTAAAGTTGTTAATTGTGGTGAAGTTCAACATGTTATCTGGCCACCGCATACCCCAGATCTCAATCTTATTGAACATTTATGATGCATTTTAGAAAAACAAGTAAGGAGTCTATATCCTCCACCATCATTGCTACAATTGCAAACAACTGAAACTTGAGCTGCCCATACCTCGTAGTATTCAAGCTGTAATTACACACAAACATACACAAACATTCATACACACAAACGCTCCCTCTCTCGCAGTATTTTTCTCGCAACAACTTTTCTCCTGCTCTTCTTCTAAAAATAAATTTTCACGCAAATTTTTATTCTTCCCATTCTTTCCCTCCTTCTTATAGATGGTGTGAGGGGCAGACAGATTCGGAAATTAGCTTGTCTTTTATAATATAAAATTGGCTATCTTTAAATATAAAGACAAACATAGATGCTTACACGCGCGCACACACGCACACACATTATGTTCCTGGGTATATTATAAACAACTTTTTTATGTGAAAGTATTTAAATAAGTCAATAGGCTTTACATTTCTTGGTTTTTAGAACGGCACGCATACTTTTAAAGAGGACAATTTTAAACGAGGGTACAAGGCCAGAATATTTTTCTCTGGTAGTGGTGTATAAGTGGATTACAGCGACTGAAGTGTTTAATTTGTACTTATTTTATCGACCCCGAAAGGATGAAAGAAAGTTGATCTCGGCGGAATTTGAACACAGAATATAAAAATGGACGAAATGCCACAAAGCAATTTGCCCGGCGTGCTAACGATTCTGCCAGCTCGCTGCCTTAGAGATGATAATGATAATCCTTTCTACTAAAGGCACAAGACCTGAAATTTTTGAGGAGTGAATTACAACACCCTCTATACTTAACTGGTATTTAATTTATCGACTCGAAAGGATGAACGGTAAAGTCGACCTCGGTAGAATTTGAACACTGAACGTGCATCTTGCTCAGCGAGCTAACCAACCATTCTGCCAACTCGTCACCTTGAAGATGATGATGATGATGATAACAATAATAATGACTACATTATTATAACTATGGTCAATATAGTACTGTCTCCATAGTATGAGTGATAAAAACGATGAGTGGGGAGAGAGAGATAGATAGAGAGAAAAAAGATAGAATATTGATGATGAAAATTAGAGTGAGAGTTTACCATTCCTTCACAACTGTTGCCCTTTCACAATCTCTTTTCTTGAATCATATGTTGCCTTACTTCGACTCATAACTGTTTCATATATTATTTGAGTTATTCAAGTTTGATTTTTAAATAAGTACAAATTTGGGAAAACCCAGACTGAGAAATGGTGACTCTGTTTAATACAGACAAACAGAGATGTTTATATTTTATATTTTTTTAACGTCTATTAACAGACGTGTAACCTTACGGGTAGAAATATAAGAAAAATAGAAGTTGAAAATGCAATGAGAATAGTTAAAATATGTATTTTTTAAATATGTGAAGCTTTAACCGGTTTCACAGTTTACACTGATTTTCAAAAAGTTCAAATAGAAAGACTTGGCTTATGTCGCAGCTGTCTTCCTTCTGACTAGTGTTTGAAATTTGCCCTGTTTTTATAGGGAGTTCATGGCTCAAATTAGTATATGTTTTGAATAGGATTTGATTGGTAAAGGATAGTTACATGACTGGTCTTAGAAATTTTTGTAGCTTCCCGCTACGTCCGTGTGTTGCTACAAAGTGACAATGTTTGGCATCGATACGGTTGACTGAGCAAGTTCAATCAATGCTCTGAATGTCTTCTGTCAAATGTTTGTGGAAAATAAACACATGATTAAGTTTATAACCTTTTGTACGTTTCCCGTCTTCACTACAAGACGGCCTCAAAAGCCCGTCTTGACAATGTTCAACACAGGAATTTTTGCTCACTAAGTGAGTAACAACTTAAGTCGCCGAAATCAGGCGAAACTGCCCCAGAGCTGGGCGAAATTTACTGAAGGAAAAATAAAGTCACAGTAAATCACACCCAGCTCAAAAAAGAAAATAATAATAATAATAATAATTCCACCTACCTCGGTCGACTTAAAACAGTTCAATTTTGGACGGAGTTGAAAAACACCCGTCCACTCTGTTCTTCAGGAAGTAACTACACTAACGCACATGCGCAGTAAGCAAAGCTACTTACCACACAGCCACTCCAAATAATAATAAGGGTGATAAATCGGATATTAATTGAATTAGCACCAATTTAAAACCAGTGGCCTAGCATAAAGAAAATTCAGAAAATTCAGAAAAATTATATTACATACATGCGAGAAGGGATGACCACTAAGTGGACATCTTTACGCTAGAAAGCGACCATCAACGGTCAAACCACAAAAGAAAAGAATGTTCTCCAGGGAAATTCAACGCAGAGCAGAACATGAACAAGACAAATAAAAATATACAAAAAATAAAGAATTAATCGTACAAACAAAAGAGGGGTGGTGTTTCCACGAGTGAAAAACATATAGGAAAATGTGTTGTTGAAAATGCACATAAATTTCAAAAACGCGTAAATGTTTCAAAATACATTTATTTACATATATACCAAACTAGTTTCAACAATAGTTTTTGTTTATCAATGGTAAAAGTTTAAAATTACTCTCTGTCTCGCACAACCCCATCAAACACACACATACACAAACATACTCATGCACATCAATTCTTCCGTCTCACGCCTACTTCAAAAGAAGTTCAGTCATAAAACTCTTCATGTCTCTTTTCATTTGATACCAACTTCAAAAGTTCCCCTTTCCCCAAAGCACATTAAAAAAGTATTTTCACTTGTCCGGCCATTGATCGAGAAATAAAACACAAACCACCTCCTGCTGACTGCAAAACTCCCGCCAAATTAGCCGCAAAAAAACACACATACGCACACACACACACACACACACACACACACACACACATACACACACACGTCCATTTCAAATGTCTTTCACTTTCTCTATGATTATACACACGTATAATACAATAGCTCTCATACATTTTGTCTTCAACAGGTATGTATCTATTCTATAATATAAATTGTTTTTCTATAAGCGTATAAAAATTACTTATTCCATACTTCTTCACTTTAAATTGGATACGTCTTCTATTAATTCTTACATACAATTTCCCCACTTCTTACAGCTTCATTTTCTGTTTAAGCAGTTCTTAACGTCAACCTCTTAATGCCTCTTGTACTTTTTCCTAGCCACCATACTTAGCGAGAACATCGATTAAAACTTTCTTCTGCCATTAACACAACCAGTTGCTCACACATCTTAAAGTTTCTCATTCAAACTACATAATACGCAGAGTTGTCGCATTAATACAGTAGGGTGTTTTGAGGGAGATTTGGCTGCTATTTCTACCAGGTCTACCTACTATGTAGAGGTCTGAAATTAATTTTCATTCACAGATTTGCACTTCAAACATTTAACATAATCTTTTTCATAAATCAACTATCGTAAAAATTTTCTACCATGACCTCACATTTTCTATGTATGTGTATGTACATACCATGACCTCACATTTTCTATGTACGTGTGTACATACCATGACCTTACATTTTCTATGTATGTGTGTGTACATACCATGACCTCACATTTTCTATGTATGTGTGATTAGACAGAGATCCAATAGAATAGTTCTCATAAACAGACTACGTACAAACTCTTTCTTCACAACTCTTGAAGCTGTTTCCTGCGAAGATACTTTGGAAAGACTTCTGCCCTTCCCCCACCCCATTTTCTCACAAATTTCCTTATTTCAAAATTTTTTTGCCACAAATCCACGTTTTCGGTTACGAATGACTTATTCCATCGATTAAAACTTTTTCTAATCCAATTCCCCTTTCTTCTGCCATTAACACAACCAGTTGCTCACACACCTTACAGTTCCTCATTGAAACTACATAATACGCAGAATTGACGCATTAATACAGTAGGGTGTTTTGAGGGAGATTTGGTTGCTATTTCTACCAGGTCTACCTACCATGTAGAGGTCTGAACTTAATTTTCATTCAGAGATTTGAATTTCAAACACTTAATATAATCTTTTCCATAAATCAACCATCGTAAAAATTTTCTACCATGACCTCACATTTTCTATGTATGTGTGTTTACCTTAAAAGACCTGATTAGACAGAGGTCTAATAGAATAGTTGTCACAAACAGACTACCTAGAAATTCTTTCTTCACAACTCTTGAAGCTCTTTCCTGCGAAGATATTTTGGAAAGACTTTCGCCCTCCCCCACCCCATTTCCTTTACTTATTCCATACTTCTTCACTTAGCTTTTATCTTAACTTTTCTTAAATTGGATACAGCTGCTATTGATTTTTACATACAATTTCCCCGAATTCCTGAAGCCATTTTCTGATAGGGGTTGGGTGAAATCTTCATACAGCTAGAGGCTTCAATCGAAACAAGAGATCCGAAATGACAAGGTTGAGAAACGCTTTTATAGATTATGCCTAACCGAAAATGATCACAGCCACGTTATCCAAACAGACCGGGTGAAACCGGGTTTAGCTGCTAGTTTTATATATTTTTATATTCTACATTTTAATATTTATATTTTTATATTGATTTAAGCGGTTTCGAGCACCTTATAGCATATATCATTCATCTACTTTACCCACCAAAATAACGGTTTAATAATAGCTAGTCTTTTGTTTTTTAAATACTAAATGACCAGTTATATATGGTGGTGGCTCCTGGTCTACCTAGTTTGGACAATAGGTAGACTGACTGAAATGCCGATAAGTAGTAAGTGAAAAATTATATTAAATCGATAAGCACTTTATTATGATAAAAACTTGTACTTAGTACTCAAAATAATAATTATGATTACTAACATTTTATTGTATTTTAACTCCTCCTTTGACCTATACTATTTTCGTAAATAGTACTGCTGCCGTAGTCTCCTTGTATTCCACTGAATTTAGCTAAATAATTCTTCGTACAGACGGTCAGTAGCGACGCCTGCTGGGTTCGGCTGTTCTACATTGAAAAGGGGCAATACCCCGAAACTAGTCTGTAGATGCCAGACCAGCAAGAGGAAGCCAGAAATGTAGTCTACAAAATAAGCTGTATGGATGGTGAGTGTAA
>NC_068983.1:63133790-63135257 GCF_001194135.2 Octopus bimaculoides | reverse complement strand
ATGGGATATACCAATACTACATTTGCATACACATGCATAAACTAAGAATATGCAAAAAAATAATAAATTATAGTAACTAATGAATTTATATACAATTATAAATATTTAGTGGTGAAAAATATTCGTACAGAACATAAATAATCGATAATTCTGATTTAATACTTCGTAGCATAACCATTATTCAGTTCCACTTCAACGAATCTCTTCTGGTAGTTCTTAATCAATGACTCGCATGTTTCTTTAGGAATTTTTCCCATTATTTTTGACAAATTTTCTTCAAATCTGGAATGCACGTTGGCGCTTTTGAATGAATTTTAATTTCCAAATAACACCACAAATTTTCAATGGGATTTAAGCCAAGTGACTGGCTTGGCCATTCTAATAATTATATATTGTGATCGACCATCCATTTTTTGATAGACTTCCCCGTGTGCTTAGGGTTGTTATCTTGTTGTAAAACCCACCCTTCACAAAGCTGGAGCTTTTCTACAGAGTCCCATAAATTATTGTTCAAAATATTTTGGTACATCTCTGCATTCATTCTACCATCTATCACAAGTAAATTGCCAACGCCATTTGCAGAGAAACACTCCCACACCATGATGTTGCCACCTCCAAACATTACAGTACGAATTGTGTTTTTCAGCAAATAGGTGGTACCATCTTTCCTCCAAACATGGCTACGTGAATTTCATCCAAACAATTCAATTTTTGACTCGTCTGTCCATAAAACATTTTCCAGAATGTATCAGATTTATCTTTATGTTCATAAGCAATTTTTAAACAGGCATATCTATGCCTTTTAGTCAACAGCGGAGTTTTTCTAGGAGAGCGTGACTTCAGTTCATTCCTATGAAGTTCATTGCTGATTGTTTGTAGTATAACACTAGTCCCTGAAGCTAACAAATCTTCTTGCAACCCTTTTCTGGTGATCATTGCGTTTTTTTTTTTTCGATCCGTCGCTTCATTTTTCTTAAAGATCTAGAGGAAATCTTGCGTAGTGCACCGGATCTTATTCTGTTTTCAACAGTTCCCGATTTTTTATATTTTTGAATAAATGAAGATATGGTAGAAAATGGAATACAAAGGGTCTCTGATATTTTCCTGTAACTTTTACCTGCTTTCCACTGTTCAATAATTAAGTGTTTCACTGAATATGTGACTTCTTTACTTTTCGCCATTATTACGACACTACTTTATGTTGTCTCAGTGCTGAATGAAGAAGCTAGCGTTTTGACACTTAAAAATGACTAGTGATAAAATTATTGGAACAAACGAGAAAGTTCTAGTAAAAAAAAAATATTATTATATCAGTATTTTGTGGCATAGAAAATCATAAATTTATTCTGTACGAATACTTTTTTCACCCCTAAATATATATAATTGTATATAGATTCATTAGTTACTATAATTTATTAGTTTCTTTTGCGTATTCTTAGTTTATGCATGTGTATGCAAATATAGTAT
>NC_068983.1:63132144-63133330 GCF_001194135.2 Octopus bimaculoides | reverse complement strand
CACATACACACACATATATATATACACACACACACACAAACACACATATGATATATATGCTCACACACGTATATATATATACATACATACATATTCACACAGATATGCATAAACACATACATATATATGTACATATATACATATACACACGTATATAGATATATTCTCATACATACACACACACATATATACATATATATATACACACACACATGCACACACAATACAGGCGCAACAGTAGCTGTGTGGTAGATAGCCTGCTTACTAACCACATGGCTCCGGGTTCAGTCCCACTGCGTGGTACCTTGGGCAAGTATCTTCTGCTATGGCCTCGAGTCGAACAAAGCTCTGTGGGTGGATTTGATACACGGAAACTGAAAGAAGCCCGTCGTATATTTATATATATATATATATGTATGTGTGTGTGTGTGTGTGTATGTGTGTGTATGTGTGTATGCGCGTGTATGCGTGTTTGTGTTTGTGTGTGAGTGTTTGTATGTCTGTGTTTGTCCCCCCCACCACCATCGACTGACAACCGATGCTGGTGTTTACGTCCCCGTAACTTAGCGGTTCGGAAAAGACACCAAGAGAATAAGTACTAGGCTTACAAAGAATAAGTCCTGGGGTCGATTTGTTCGATTAAAGGCGGTCCTCCAGCATGGCCGCAGTGAAATGACTGAAACAAATAAAAGAATTAAAAAAAGAATATGTATATTGTATTATATGAGAGGAAAAACCAAACCCAAAGCAGAGTGAGTATCCCAAGTCATTTACAATAAATTTAACTAGGGTAACGTGAATTTGAAGTCTTTCAGCTGTTTCTCGGATAACTCAAGTGGTAGGTTAATATGTTCACGTACTAGGTATTCCGTCATCAAAGACAAGATATGGATATTTTAAACAGGGAAAATTTACAATTTACAAGGAATAAAATTCACAGTTCATAAAGAATAAAGTAGAAGAATAAAGAGTAAAGGTAGTTAGAAGAATATAGGCAGGAGAATAATGTTCACAACTCATTATTTTTCCAGAGGATATAGATGTTGGTCGGTACTTCGATGAAGGTAAAAGTCCCCAGTTAAAATCGTCGGTAAATCTAGGCGGTATTTTGGAAGTACTTTGAATGATGTATTCATATTGTAAATGTGTAGACACACACACACACACACACACATATACATATATA
>NC_068983.1:63130663-63131655 GCF_001194135.2 Octopus bimaculoides | reverse complement strand
AGAGAGAGAGAGAGAGAGAGAGAGAGAGAGAGAGAGAGAGAGAGAGAGAGGAGAGAAAGAGAGGAGAAAAAGAGAGGAGAAAGGAATAAAAATAAGATAGGAGTAAAAGGGTAAAAGTAATAATAAATTATGTGATTAGACAGAGGTCCAATAGAATAGTTTCATTACTGTGGGTATGGAAGGCCAATCTAGGTAAAGTTGCAAAGAAAAATAGTGTAGTGGTTAGTACGGATATTTAAAATTATATTTCAAGCTTAATAGCAATTACATGATATGAGATAAAGGATTACGAATTAGTTAAGACTTAAAATTAGAATTAAAAATTAAAACTTAAAACCTAAAAGTACAAACTTAGAAAAATAAAACCTAAAAACTACAAAAACTAAAAATTATTGAATTGAAATTAGCTAGCCTCTAAATACCTACATGGATAGGCAGAAAAATGGAAGTCCAGCTAGCTTCTAAGATACTTATGTCGATAGAGAGATAGTCGCGTCTTGTCCCTACCTTCGAAATGCGGAGTAGATAAAACAGGGGACAACTGATAAAGGGAATGTTCTTCATGTTGCCTGTCTCGTTTCTCTATTTTCATCATCGCTGTTCGAAAAAAAGTTTGTTTTCCATACATGTTTTCGTTTCTCATTTTGTTCACGTGTTTTTGACGTCTTCTATCCATATATACATGTATATATACATATATATGTAGGCATGTACATAGATGTGTGTATATATGCATATATCATATCATATATATACATACCAACCACATGGTCCCGGATTCAGTCCCACTGCGTGGTACCATGGGCAAGCGTCTTCTATTATAGCCTCGGGCCGACCAAAGCCTTGTGAGTGGGTTTGGTAGAGGAAGCTGGAAGAAGCCCGTCGTATATGTTTCGTTTTTCAATCTTCTTCTTCTTCTTATTATTATTATTCTCCTCCCCTTCCTCCTCCTCTTCCCCTCCTCCTCTTCCCCCTCCTCCTCTTCCCCCTCC
>NC_068983.1:63128175-63130195 GCF_001194135.2 Octopus bimaculoides | reverse complement strand
CAGAAAAAGTCAAGGAAAAGTGGCTGCCGGAAGAAGAAGAGGAGGAGGAGGAGGAGGAGGAGGAGGAGGAGGAGACGATGCTAATGAATATATGTTGAGCAATTACTTTTCGTAAAATAAATTAATTCAACATATTATGCTACCATTGATGTATTGTTTCAAATTTCTTTTATTGTACAGCTTTGTGATACATTCGTTTTGTATAAGATGGATTTGTCTGATCTGCTAGAAACAGAAGTCAAATGTTCCCTTAATTTTAAAGAATACATTTGATAATCTAATCCCTGGTAATATAAAAAAAAATGAAATGGTCATATCTGGATACCTTTTGAGACACACACACACACACACATACACACACACAAAGGGGTTCCGTCTGTGATACATATACAATATATATTTTTAAAATACATAGGCGTGGCTGTGTGGTAAAAAGCTTGCTTCCCAGCCGCATGATTCCACGTTCAGTCCCACTGCGTGGCACCTTGGAGAATTGTTTTCTACTTTAGTCTCGGACTGACCAAAACCTTGTGAGGGGACTTGAATCTCATGTGTATCTGTCTATCTCTGTCCCCTTCACCACTGCTTGACAACTGGTTTTGGTGTGTTTGCATCCCCGTAACTTAGAGGTCCGGCAAATAGAATGGGTACCAGGCTTAAAAATAAGTACTAGGGTCGATTCATTTGATTTAAAATTCAAGACGGTGCCGAAGCATGATCGCAGACTAATGACGGAAACAAGTAAATGTTAAAATATAGAAGATATCAATAATATGCAACGTATTTGCCGGAGTAATGTAATAATGATCCTCTCCAACAAACAAATTCATCTTTTTTTTATACTCCTGTTTTTTGATTAACATTAACTCACTCTTGACTCAAAATCATATATTGTAATCCAAAGCCTTATCCCCGAACATTGTGTAAACCACGTATGGGAAAATTGCTTTGAGAAGTGGGCCACATGAGACATGACTCACCTTTAGCCGGGCCTCAAGACGAAAGACAAAAATGAAAGTAAGAAAGAAAAGCAACAACAAAAACTGAAGTTGAATGTAATGGGACTGATGGGTCAAAAGAATATTGTTAGAACTTAAAAATCAAAACAGCCACCAAGATACACAAACGGTTAGATATTGCTGTGTGGAATCATTAGAAAAAGATATGTTATCTTATGGAAATCAGTGGCCCTCTGCACACCAATGTGGTCGGAAAAATACAGGAGAAAGAGGACATCTATGGACCGTTATGGAGTTTGCAAATCCAGTATCTAAGATACACTTTCAGCATCGTAACTATTATTGGAGCAGCAGGACACATACCAACTCACCTACGTACCAGAAAATTATGACTTAGTTTGGGTTCTTGAGAAGAGAACACACCTTAATTCATACACTACAAATAATCATGATATCTCGGTCAGTAAAAATCTAAGCCCTTCGTAAGGTTTAAATGATGATGAACAAAACAAGATACTTTCCTTCACAACCTTGTTGCTGAGAAGAAAAATCCATAAATGCATGCATGCATTTTTGCATGCATACATACATACGTACATACATGGTAAATGGACTCTTCTTTCAAAAATTATGGACATGAAAACCCTATCGACCTTCCTACTCTGGAACCAGAGGAACATCCTACATGTGACAGCAAAAAGGCGAAAAGTTGCACAGCAATGGTTCACATCATTCATTTTTTCAGCGGATTGGACTGAACTAGACTAGACTGGACTGGAGGAAGGTGAAATGAGATGCCTTGGGTAGGGATACAACGCATCTTTTGGCTCGTGAATCACTTCATTGTCAGCGGAAGAAATATCTCTTCGAACCTTTTTTTCACCCTGTCCTTATCCTAGCAACTATGCTTTCAGAACACTCAACACCGTTGGCGATAAGCCTCCATTGATAATAGAAGCACGTAACAATTCTCTCCATTTCTCCCCGCTTTTTTCTTACTCTCACTCTCTCTCTCTCTCTCTCTCTCTCTCTCTCTCTCTCTCTCTCTCTCTCTCTCTCTC
>NC_068983.1:63126707-63127787 GCF_001194135.2 Octopus bimaculoides | reverse complement strand
ACACACACACACACACACACACACACACACACACACACACACACACACACACACACATTACTCAAAAGAGTTTGGTTCAGATCCGTGCTACTTCAACTTTCGAAACCTCTACCAGCCTGACGAGAAAGGCCCCCTAAGGGGAATCCGAATCTCACTATTTTGAGTAATACATGTAACATCCAATAAATATGTTGTTGAATGCCGTTTCTTTCATTTATGGAAGCCGAGCTCATTGTAGACGATTTGATAGGCAAAACCATGACTAATCTGCAGAGAAGGAGCTACCACATCATTGATAACTCGCCGGTTCACCATTACTATCTCAGGAGCTTGCTGAATTTTTTCGTCAGTGGTGAAGGTTGACGGGCGTCCTACTCCCTCTTCGTGCGTCACGCCTGTCCGGCCACTTTTAAACTTCTCGATCCACTCATATATACTTCTATGCGGTTGTGTACTGTCCCCGTATTGTGCTAAAAGCCTGACACACCTTCCGACCAGAGAAATCGGAGCACTGCTCTTAGTTCTTCTTTGGTACACATTGCTAGTCGAGCGGCCATGCTTAGATTGCAAAACCAGAAAGAAAATTGGCACGATTAGGCTCAAACTTCGATCACGTGACCACAGTTGTACCAACTGCAAGTACGCATGCGCAGAAGGTAGTGTGACAATAATAAATATATTTTATGGCGAAAGTGCGGATATTTTTGACGTAACCTCGTATATATATCCGTATATATATAAATGGCAAGATGTGTGTGTGTGTGTGTGTGTGTGTGTATGGGAATATAATTTATGTACATCCACAAATTAGCACACATGTTGCTCCAATTTCAGTAGGACATTCGTCATGACACTATCTGCATTTTCGTCAACTCTTTCTCTCAGAGGCACCCGCGTATAGCTGTAAAAATCGATTTTCAACCATAACTTTTAACAATTTTCAAGTCAGAGAAATCTACCTTTGTTTACAACAGCAGTTAAGTCCCCTTCTAGCAACGCGCACGTCTTAAAGACTTTTGTTATTTATTTTTTTCCATCGAGGAAAGAAGTGTTTTGTTGATATACGGGCAACACACACAC
>NC_068983.1:63125216-63126215 GCF_001194135.2 Octopus bimaculoides | reverse complement strand
ATATATACATACATATACATATATATGCATATATATATACATATATATATACGTATACAACTAAATCTTAAATATATGTATATATATATACATATATTTAAGATTTAGTTGTGATCTGAACATAACCGCTTCTGACACAGAAAATCAGGAGCCCTTTTTGGGCATTCTATTTTCCTTGCTGGAGGAGTTCCTAACTCATGGGTAAAGAGGGGTTAGATGATGGAGGTGGTGTTTCCAAAGGGCTGGCATGTGTTACCTGATCACCTCTGCCGATCAAACTCCCAACCCATGCGCTCCCGTCGCGACACTGATTCTGCCCAAATTTGACGGTGATGTTACTTAGTTTGGTTTGAAATAAAGAACTTGATTAAGCTTAATAATCCCAACTTAATCCCGGGAAAAGCCGGGCTATACTGCTAGTATTTTATAAAAACAAACTTAACACCTCTGTTAATTAATAATTATTAATTAAGCCATTCTGGACGCGCATTACTCACATTTTGACTTAAGATTTTTCTATATAATATAATATATATTTATATTTTACAGTTCAATTTATACACACCAACCCGCCCAACCTTTAGCGGATACAGTACCGTTGATATTTTGAAAATAAATTACCCAATCAAATTCAAATGTTTATTCGTCAAGTTGCATTATATCAAATAAAATGTTACATGTACCATCACATTTTATTCTAGTCTTGATTACAAATGTCCGACCGACGGAAACATGAAGTTCTGAGTAACAGTTTCATGATGTTAATGCAGCTTCAATAAAAAAGGCCTATATATATATATATTGCTGATCCCTTAATTTTGTTTATACACACACACACACACACACACACACACACACACACACATATATATATATTTCTGTTTGTTTTCCTGTCTTGTTTTTTTGTCCGCCACTACATTCCTCCATGGCTAGATTTAATTTGCGTATACAAATTTAATCTGCGGTCCATGGGATGAGCCGTTTTAACGATGCGTCCTG
>NC_068983.1:63120251-63123856 GCF_001194135.2 Octopus bimaculoides | reverse complement strand
TATTAATGGATACGTAATGTAAAACATTATTTATTGAATGAAAATTTTTTGAAATACCCGTATAATTTTTGAACGCAGGATAGCTGTGAGAAGAGCCTAGAAAGTTGGGTAATTACTATTAGAAGACGAGGAGAAAAAATACTCGAAACTTACATCTTATTCACAGTTTCTAAACATTTTATACCACTAAGCCAATACTTACACAAAGAAGTTGCACGAGCGACTTGAACATTAACACCACACACACACACACACACACACACACACACACACACACACACACACACCAATACAGACTTGAGTACACACGTACACACACACCAATACAGACTTGAGAATATACATAAATACACCTACACACAAATGAAAAGCAATGAATGTGTGTGTGTGCGTACGTGTGTGCACGTGTGTGTGTTTATGCGTGTGTGCGTGTGTGTGTGTGTGTGTGTGTGTGCGCGCGCGCTCACTGACAAAACTTTGTGCTGCATCACTTTTGTGAAGTTTTGTCAGTGAACAGGTCGCGGTTTCAAAGCGACGAAAATATTTTGACAAATGAAATTTTAATGTTGAAGTGAAACTGGTACTATTTAAATTCAGAGGTCCCTTAACGGTACTACTTAGATACAGGTGTTACGTACAAAGCATTTTAAATGTACGCTGTGTGGACATGTAATGATACCCTAAGCCGAACCCGAACTAACCCTAAAACTAATCCTAAAAATCAACTCTCCCCTTCATATCGTTACGTAGATGCATCGTTATATCTGTATTTAAGTAATGCTGTAAAACTAACGATTTTTGTGTTCTTGAACGGCTTACAAATATCTTCCACGGTGCAATTGTTTTTGTTTCAGCACACGATCTCAGATCAAGTCACTTTTTTAAATCACTGTGGATAAATGCTAGCAATGATCTTCTCAGGTTCTCCAATATTTTAATTTCTAAACAGAAACAATTGGAGGCAGGGAGTGTGGTTGCAAAATATTCATTATTTCTCAAATTTTCTTTTTTATAGCATATAAATGTATCTATGGTGGGGGAATATGGAAAAACATCAATACATGCGAGAGTGATAAAGAAACAAAGAGGGTTGTCTTTGGACGTTCTAGAAACAACAGCGAAATCACTTTTCCCTCTGAAAATATTAACAATATGGTTTTGAAGTTCAAAAAAAAAAAAAAATTGGCCAAAAGAGTGGGATGATGAAGGAGCGGGTGTAAAAGAAAAGAGTTTTCAAAACCTTTTTCATACAAAGATGCCCGTCATCATTTAAAAAATGGGGAAAATCCCCGAAAATATTTTCCCACAAATTTCTTTATAATCGTAATCTATGCCGTTTGAAAAAGATTTGTATAAAGTTTCATTAAAACATATCCATCTTCCTGAAAGTTATGAGAGAAAAAATCAGATCATATGAATTTTCCGAAACTCTTCTGTCCACCCCCTCGGAAAAATTATTTTCCATAAATCCCTATATACTCTCATGTCATAACATCTAAGTGTTATTTGTAGAAAATTTTGTAAACAAAGTATCTGTGTTAGCGGCGAGAATGGCTCATAACCGCTTCTATGAAGCGAAAGACGAAGGGAACGTTGTTAGAGCTAAGGCCCGTGCGCTAAAACACGAAGGAACTAAAGTCGTCCTATGGGCCCGTACAGGAGAGACGCGACGTGGAAACAAAACCACGATCAAGTCTTTGACGGATCAAGTCGGATGCGTGCTACTCGGCTCTGAGCACATATGTGCCGCTTTCCAGCAGCGTTTTGCGCGGCTGTTTGGGGAGTGCGATGGATCGACGACAGTAGCGAATGTTACTTTGTACCTAGACGGCCTACCACGGCTCTTGGTGACAGGCACGAGATTCTGTGAAATACGGGGGACGATGAGCAATTGCACAAGTCGCAAATCACCCGGTTTGGATGGTCTGCCCTACGAATTCTATGTTTTTATGCCAGATTTGTTTGACAGCCTCTTAGCAGATGTCTACAATAACTGGCAGCGGAACTGGAGAATTCTTAGTGCTGTTAGTCTGGGCGTGGTAAACTGCTGAGAAAGGGCGCCGACAATGGGGACGTGCTAGGGAATTTTCGGCCCATAACTCTGCTAAACAGAGTTTAAGATCTTGGTCAAGGTGTTAGTAAAAAGGTTGGCGCTTGTTGTTGGTAGTCTGATCAGGGAGACACAAACGTACGCAATCCCGAGTAGATCTATTCACGACAACCTCCACCTTATGCGATACATCGTAGAGAGGGCTGGAACTGAAGCTGGCTTCGGTGGGGTCCTGATAAATTTAGATCAGTCGAGAGCTTTCGATGGGGTAGACCATCTCTGTCTGGAAGCTGTCCTTAAAGTGGTCGCTACTGGCGTATACTATGTGTACTTCCCTTCTAATGTATATCATGTATACTTTTTATTTTATCATTCCATTATATGTAAGCTCCCATACTTTTTATCTTTGTATTGTCCCCGTCATTCTTCGCCCTGGTGGCAATTAAAGAAATCATAATAATAATAATAATAATAATAATAATAATAATAATAATAATAATAATAATAAGTGGGGAAGCATCATAGCCATGTGTTGAGAGGAGTTCTTTGGGGTTTGAATAATTCACCTTTGGAAACATGGGTGTTTTGCTCAACATCCTTAAACAAACCTTATTCAGGGACCTTTTGAGCGGGATGGGCTACTCGACCTGAAAAAAATTCTAACTGGGCCCCACCTGTTTATCTTGATGAGATCACCATGTCGCGCACATATGTTTGTGATGCATGTGCCTGGTGTACCCTTATCAGTCGGGTAGTCATGATGGGTATATTGGGCTTTGTATATTTTACCCCAGTGTCACTTTGATAGCATGCACTGCTCTCTCACTCAATAATAATAATAATAATAATAGTAATAATAATAATAATAATAATAGTAATAATAATAATAATAATAATAATAATAATAATAATAATAATAATAATAATAACTATTATTATTATTATTATTATTATTATTATTATTGGAGGTCGATGAAATAAGTATCAGTTGAGTACTGAGGTCAGTGTAAGTCGACGTACACCTTCCTCTAAAGTTTGAGGCCTTGTGCCTACAGTAAAAAAGATCATTATTATTGTTTTATTATTATTGTCCGATTGAATTGCATTCTATTTCATCTTCTGATCGGGTCTCTACCAGAGACTATCTATTAGATGGAGAGAAACTTCCTGAGAATGTGGGCGGTTGATATCAACACAATTTTCTGAGTTTCATTGATGGTTCCCCGGAGATCTGGTCAAAAAATTTGTCGGTACTTTTCTTAATCATTCCCAAGGCTCCTACAACCACAGGGATGGTTGTTGTAGGTAATTATTATTATTATTATTATTATTATTATTATTATTATTATTATTATTATTATTATTATTATTAATAATAATAATAATATTATATAGAAAGATGAGTTCTTAACTTTTGTATACGATTGCTAAATTCCATCACTAAGGTAAACATAGCTGACGTAATCCATTACTACGGCCAACTCAATAACAGAAAGCGCAACTCGAAAGTAACTTATTTATTGGTCCTTTGAACAATGACAATATTTCGACATCT
>NC_068983.1:63116461-63119470 GCF_001194135.2 Octopus bimaculoides | reverse complement strand
ACTTCGTAGTGCTCAAGAGATTTGAACTTGAGCAGGTAGAGGAGTAAATGAAAGGACAAGCAAGTTAGGCAAGTCGATATACAAAAAATATTAAATACACTTAATACAAAAAATGTACATATGTAAAAAAGTCCGACTTACACAGAATGGAAATATCACGCACACACACACACACACACATTACTTTGGAACAAGATCTTATATTGTATTATATCATTATATCAAATATGTTATGTATTATTATGTTGTTGTTGGCACTCCGTCGCTTACAACGTCGTGGGTTTCAGTTGATCCAATCAACGGAATAGCCTGCTCGTGAAATTAACGTGCAAGTGGCTGAGCATTCGACAGACACGTGTACCCTTAACGTAGTTCTCGGGGATATTGAACGTGACAAGGCTGGCCCTTTGAAATACAGGTACAACAGAAACAGGAAGTAAGAGTGAGAGAAAGTCGTGGTGAAAGAGTACAGCAGGGTTCGCCACCATCCCCTACCGGAACCTCGTGGAGCTTTTAGGTGTTTTCGCTCAATAAACACTCACATCGCATGGTCTGGGAATCGAAACCGCGATCCTATGACTGCGAGTCCGCTGCCCTAACCACTGGGCCATTGCGCCTCCACAATGTGTATTATTTTTATATATATATATATATATATGTATATATGTATATATATATATATAGTCTAAATAACAGATGTGTAGTACTTGACCGCTACTATCGATGCAATTTGAACTAAAAACCTGCCAATCTTCATCGCTGAGTAAATGATGAATAATAAATATCATTTTATTTCCTACTTCAATATTTGTTTTCATTTCTACTTTACTCTAAACCATTTTGTAAGCGATATAAAAGTAGCAGATTTGAATTACTAAAATCAACAGCTCACTCATTCAATACATTGAGTAAACGTTATAAACGGTTGCTACATCGATAAGACGTTTTTAAAGTGTAGATTCCATTTTCTTTGCAGGTGACAAAAAATGAATTACTCTTTTGCTAAGATACCTTACGTAGAATAATTTCTTCAGGTGAACAAATAAAGGTAAACATCACAAGAAGGTTGAAATAACAATTAAAAAAAAAAGTATTTTAATAATATTAAACATTGGTAGTAGCATATTTCATCTGTTGCAAGAAATCCATCTAGACGAGTTTATTTGAAAGTTTACATTCGTTTGATTAATGTTTTAACATCTGTAAATATATGGAGTACATGTATCAATAAACGCTGAATCTCTTTATAATGATAGATATGTATTCAATACTTAGCGTTAGGATCGATGTCATTGCAAATCAATCCGAGTATGCGGCTGAAAAGCAAATTCTCATATAGTTACACATTTCACATTTCACTCTTCAGCATACACGCATGCATATTGAAAGGCCGTGAGATGCAACTATATATTAAGTGTATCCTGAATATGCACACAAACACGCACACACACACACACACACACACACACACACACACACACGAACACACACACACACACACACACACCCACACACACAAAATGTATATATTCCATAGCGGCTACCTCTGAAGATCACAGGGTTACATAATCAGACTGTTACCTAACACTCTGTTGAACCCCTAGTGCTAAGCCGATTAGTAAGATCGGCCGTAATGGATATATAATGCTGTACCCTTTGATTAATATATATATATACATTATTCACTAAATGCCAGATATTACAGGAGAGTCTCGATAATAACAATGTTGCAAAACGGTGGTGCCCCAGCATGGCCACAGCTTTAAGCTGAAACTAGAAAAAAAAGAAATTGAAAAGAAATTAATATCACTCTCTCTCTCTCTCTCTCTCTCTCTATATATATATATATATATATATATATATATATATATACACACACATATATATCAAGAGAGAGAGGGGAGAGAGAGGGAGAGAGAGATACCGTAACTGAGCAGTTCGGCAAAAGTGTCAGATAGAATAAGTGCTAGGCTTACAAAGAATAAGTCCTAGGGTCGATTTATTCGAATAAAAGCGGTGCTTTAGCAGGGCCAGTTAGATGACCGAAACAAAAGAATAAAAAGATATGTATATATAGGCGCAGGAGTGTCTGTGTGGTAAGTAGTTTTCTTCCCAACCACATGGTTTCGGGTTCACTCCCACTGCATGGCATCTTGGGCAAATGGATTTGGCAGACGGAAACTGAAAGAAGCCCGCCGTATATATGTATATATATATATATAAGTGTGTGTGCGTGCGTGTGTGTGTATGTGTGTGTGCTTGTGTGTTTGTGTTTGTCCTCCCTCCAACATCGCTTGACAACCGATGCTGGTGTGTTTACGTCCCCGTAACCAAGTAGTTCGGCAAAACAAACTGGTAGAATAAGTACTAGGCTTACAAAGAATAAGTTCTGGGGTCGATTTGTTCGATTAAAAGCGGTGCTCCAGCATGGCCGCAGTGAAATAACTGAAAGAAGTAAAAGAAAAGTAAAAGGAAAATTATGAATGCATTTTGAGAGACTCCCTTCGTTCCCAGAATGTCATAGGATTGCATCTAGAGAGTTCCTCTCTGAGATACAAGTGCGGGGAAGGTCGTTTGTAGAAGACCAGACGTTGCTCCTCTCTACGCCACCGATGTTGTCCAAGGGAAATTCAAAGGCCAATACAAATTCAAAGGCCAATACAGCTTGGCACCGGTGACATCGCAACTCATTTCTAGAGGTGAGGGTACTGGAGTAATGTGAAATAAAGTGTTTTGCTGAAGAGCACAACCCACTGCCCGATCCGGGAATCGAGCTCACAAGCTCACAACTAAGCCCGACGCTCTAATCACAAAACCATACGCCTTCACACACACACACACACACACATACACACACACACACACACAGAAATTATAATGATAATCCATGAATGGAATTTATAAATATTTTAATGCATCATTACGCTGTAGCCGGCATAATAATATAAGAGTTTTTATGATATATGTATATTCAAAAACGCCCCCAGTAAACGACTTAAAGGATATGTA
>NC_068983.1:63113935-63116116 GCF_001194135.2 Octopus bimaculoides | reverse complement strand
TATATATAGTATGTACGTATGTATGTAATCCCTCGGACTATACCTTCAGGGATCTCACTGGCTATTTTCATTGATATAAACCGCTCTAATCACCACGGGGTTTGAACTTTCCGAACTTTTAAACTCTGTACGTTAATAACTTAGCCATTCTCTCTCCATTTTAACTTTTTCTCTTTCTCTCTTTTCCTCCTTTTTCTTCAATCTCATCTTTTCTAGTGATCCCGCCATGCTGAACCGCTGAAATCTACACAGTTTTCTCTCTCCTTTGTTTTCGTTCTCTCTCCATTTTTTCCTCTTATTCTTTTCTACCGAAGAGCGTAGGCTCGAAATGTAAAAGACTTTTTCATTTTTCCTGAGCGTTACACTTATACTCCTGCATTTTGTTACTACACCCATCTTCGTCTTTTGTTTTTGTTTTGTATATATATATATATATATATATATATATATATATATATATATATATATATATACATATATATATTGTTATAATGTGGATCCTCACCCACTTGTATATTGTTGCCGGTACTGTAATATTCTTGTCGCCACTATTATGTTGTGGTATTCTACGTTTTATTATATTTGACCCGTCCATCTTGCTATCGCTGATAGCTCCGCAAGAGAACGACTTTGTAACGACTACCTTGACAATAAAAGAACTCGTATATATCAAATAACTTACACTCGCTTCAGCTGAGAACTCGTTCAACAACTCTACTACTACTACCAACTTTCCACAACAACTGACTGTCTGACTTTATAGTGGCTAAGTCATACAACTTTATCATGTGGGAAGGAGTGTACCATTTCACTACAACGCCTCCCTTTTTAGTTATTTTGTTTGTTTTTTTCTTTGAGAAGCAAGTAATTTTACTTTACTTTATTCATCCATCCTCCTTCTTAGCGTTTTTTTTAATATTTTTCTTTTTCGACGTCTATTTATAAGAACTCTGTGTTTTTCCTTTTTCTTACACTTGGACGCGTGGGTTCAGCTTGTAACGGTATTGGTAGCTGGAATGTGTCATACAGCCATTCCAAAGGTTCTTCCAATCCGTTTGGTTCATTTTCAATGAATCTCTTCTTCAATTGGTTTTCGTGTCTTTTTTCAATACATCATTTTCCCTCTGGATTTAATAATTTTCCTTCTTCTCAGTATTGTTTTCCCTTTTTATACGACCTCGTGTACACCTGATCACCAATTTTGAAAAAAATTGGATTATCTTTCCTAGCACTATTTCTTTCCTCGCTAGGTTATAGTTTATCAAAAACTGATTTCACCTTCCTCGCGAACATCAGTTCAGTTGGTGAACTTTCTGCTGGTGTAGTAAGGTTCGGTATCACTCTGTATACCTGGCCCATTAAAAGCACCCTTCAAACGTTGGGCGATATGCTATGCTTGTGAAAATCTGTCGAGCTGAGTGAAATCGTAGTTATGGCCGATGCCAGTGCCGTAGTCTAGCACCTGTACCGGTGGCACACAAAAAGTACCGTTCGAGCGTTGGGCCTCATGGAGGCAGTGACAGGTGACCAAGGCTTTTGACAGTATACCGTGCTTATATAGATCTGTCAAGTCAAGTGAGACCGTAGCCGTGGCCGATGCCGGTGTCAAGTGAATGGCACCCACTATACTTTCGGAATCGTTGGCGTTTGGAAGGGCATCCAGCCGTAGAAACCTTGCGAAATCAGATCGGAACATGGTGCAGCTCACCGGATTACCAGTTTTCAGTCAAACCGTCCAACCCATGCCAGCATGGAAAACTGATATAAATGATGATGATGATGACGATGATGGTGATTGTAATAGTGCCGTAATGCTATGGTATTCGCTTTGAGGAAGCCTCTCATAGAAATTTGGTGCTTAAAAGCATCGGAAATATCAGTCGCAATCCATTGACGCTGGGCAATTTTCGTCTCTTACATATCTTTCTATGCTTATAAGCTCTAAATGTGTATACCAACATTTGGACGCTCGATAAGATCCGAGCCATTGATGTGAAAATCATCAGATGAAAGCATGACTGTATATCAGCATATATATATGTGTGTATATGCGTGTGTACGTGTGTGTGCGTACGTATGTGTGTGCGCGCATGTGTGTATGTGTGTGTGCGTGTGTGTGTGTGTGTATGTGTGTGTGCGTGCGTGAGTGTTTGTGTGTGTGTGTGTGTGTGTGTGTGTGTG
>NC_068983.1:63110639-63113925 GCF_001194135.2 Octopus bimaculoides | reverse complement strand
GTGTGTGTGTGTGTGTGTGTGTGTGTGTATGTGTGTGTGTGTGTGTTTCAAAATAATAGAGACTATGTGAGAGAAAGAGGAAATAGTGTTAGAGAGTGATGCTGAAAAATGAAGAAGGGAAAAACAGTGAGAAAGAATGAACGAAACTACTATTGCTTAGAAGAAGAAGAAGAAGAAAATGATGATGATGATGATGATGATGATGACGATGACGATGATGATTCAGTCAATAGTGAAAGGATATCCTGGATCCTGATTAAAGATTTGAAACTGCTTCTTTGAGGTATGACTGAAGAGAAATTTCGACCTATGACTGACTGTTAACTGTACAGAAACGTGATGAATTGTCAGTTGGTAACAAATCTATTGCAAGCGTAACAGTTGGTCAAACAAACTGTTTAGCTGCGGAGACATTTCCAGCAAAATCTATATTCTGAGAATGATAAATACAGCGAAATTAGTTGAGATTTCATCGAGATGACACAACAGTGATTACTTTGATTCAGATCAAATTCTGATTTCCAAATAACTCCTTCAATTAATCTATATATCATCTTAGGATGGTTGAAAGATTAATGTGTGATAGGGATAATTTCTTTGCAGATAAAAAAAAAAAAAACGCCTGTCTGGTATGATACAGCCTTTAGAATTAATGTATTTAAGGCGTCGAGCTGGTAGAAACGTTAGCACGCCGAGCAAAATGGTTAGCGGTATTTCGTCTGTCTTTATGTTCTGAGTTCAAATGCCGCCGAGGTCAACTTTGCCTTTCATCCCCAAAGTTTAGGGCTCTTCTACCTAGAGTAGAAGAGAATGAATTTGAAAGAGAATCGGTCATGTGAATGTTACTCTTCTGTCGTAACTTGTTATCGAAACCATAATCCTGAGCCATTGGCAAAGTAAATGTATACGATTTTGGGACTCTTTTACTTGTTTCACTCATTTGACTGTGGCCATGCTGGATCACCGCCTTTTAGTCGAGCAAATCGACCCTAGGACTTATTCTATCGGTCTCTTTTGCCGAACCACTAAGTTATGGGGACGTAAACGCACCAGCATAGGTTGTCAAGCGATGTTGGGGGGACAAACACAGACACACAAACACACACACACATACACATATAAATACATATATACGACGTGCTTCTTTCGGTTTCCGTCTACCAAATCCACTCACAAGGCTTTGGTCGGCCCGAGGCTATAGTAGAAGACACTTGCCTAAGTTGCCACGCAGTGGGACTGAACCCGGAACCATGTGGTTCGTAAGCAAGCTACTTACCCCACAGCCACTCCTACGCTTATGTTGAATGATAAAAAATAAACTGATCTCAAACAAGTAAGTGGGTCAGAATTATTCGTACTTAGAGTTATATATCTACACTTAGACGGTATGGTCCATTGATGAATAAATTACTACGGATACAATATGAATACTGGTGGAATTATTCGGACTGCTGATCACTCGGCTTGTTCTACAGAATCTCTGTTTGCTAGGTCACCAATGCCCAATTAAAACAATTTTGATATTGTATTTAAACATATATACATGTATGTTTATAGATATAGATATGTACATGGCCATGTGACGATATACAAACCATTCTCAAACTCTGCTCCTTTCTTTCTCTCTCAACTTTTTCCTCTTTCTGACAAAGAGCCATGCGCCAAACGTCACTCCTATTTTTCCATCCAAAACTTTCAATGATCGTCAATATTCACTGTGTACATCAAACTGACTTTTTTTGTTTACTTGTTATTTTTAAATTTTGATTTGCCCATACATACATGCATACATACATACATACATACATAAACTCATGCGCGTGCATACACATATACATGTATTAATCTTATGAAAATAGTAATCTTATAATTATTCTGCTTGTCATTAAATTACCTGGGCCGTCGGTAACGCTTTCACGTGATTAGAGAAAGACAGGGAGAAAGAAAAAAAAAAGAGAGAAAGAAAAAGATAAAGCGAAGCGTGAAGCAGAAAGAGAGCGAAAGAAAAGGGCAGACAGGGAAGAGACGGAGAGAGAAGCGTGCATGACATGTGGTAGGGAAAACGTAATATCTACTACATGGTTAAAAATGTTCGTTGATGGGGTAGTGATATAGAGGTGATTTTAATATATAATTTTAGCAGAGGGGTGGTGTTCTGACGGTGATAAAGAAAGAGAGAGAGAGAGAGAGAGAGAGAGGGAGAGTAGGAGAGAGGGAGAGATAGCGGGAGAGAGAGAGAGAGAGAGAGGGGGAGAGAGGTGGTAGTGATGGTGAGTGCTTAGTGAAAAGTAATTTTTTAAAAATTAAACTAATTTTTTTATATCACCTATAACGCATGCGTATCCCAAACTTGTCATTCACTTTAGAAAGAAACCAGTATCCCGTTCGCCTGTCATATACAATGACTATCAATAAATCACAAGGGCAGACATTTGAAAAAGTGGGGCTGTTCTTGCCTGAACCTGTATTCGGCCATGGTCAGCAATGTTGCATTGTCAAGGGCTCGCAAATAATCTGATGTGGGAGTTAAAGTTATCAGACCCATCGCCTTGGCTTATGAGTTACCAGCGATGCGCTTTTCAGAGTATGCTATGTTGCATTAAATTTTTACCCCCGTGAAATTGTGATCCCTATATTTTACATATATAAAATAAATTTTTTACGATAAAATTTTTGTTTTCTACATATGAAACTGTGATCATATAAATTCTGAAACGTAATTTTTTTTCTGTTTATTGGGAAAATTGAAGAATAAGAGCGAATATTTCTTTTATGAGCGTTGTGTATTGAGTCTATAAAATTGTGCATAAAGTATATATATATATTACGGAGACGTACTTGCATTGCAAGTGACCTGATCTGAGATCGTGTGCTGGAACGCTGCAATTGTATATATATATGTATATATATATACATATATTCTTTTACTCTTTTACTTGTTTCAGTCATTTGAATGCGGCCATGCTGGAGTACCACCTTTAGTCGAGCAAATCGACCCCAGGACTTATTCTTTGTAAGCCTAGTACTTATTCTATCGGCCTCTTTTTGCCGAACCGGTAAGTTACGGGGACATACACACACCATCATCGGTTGTCAAGCGATGATGGGGGGACAAACACAGACACACAAACACACGTACATACATACACACACACACACACACACACACACAGACACACACACACACACAGACACACACACAGACACACAGACACACACACACACGCACACACATATATATATATATATACATATATATATATATATATATATATATATATATATA
>NC_068983.1:63108781-63109201 GCF_001194135.2 Octopus bimaculoides | reverse complement strand
TCTTTCTTAAAACGCATTTAATTACTACCATATACAGACACAGAATACACATTAATACACACATACATACAAATACCTGTCATTTTTTTTATTTAGTGTGTGTGTGTGTTGCCCATCTTAATATATAATGCTGAAGTTCTGTACTTACTAACATTTTTTTATTTAGTGTGTATGTGTGTGTGTGTTGTCCATCTGTATATACACTTAAGACTTAGTTGTGGGTTGGGAGTTTGATCTGCAGAGGTCATTATTCTTATTATTCAGATTAACACCCGCACGATTTTCACTAGGGTGTTAGGGTTACGGTTTTAGGGTTACGATGAGGGTTAGTCTTACGGTTACGGTTTTAGGGTTAGGATTACGTAATCGTGCGGGTGTTAATTTGAAAAATCACCGAAATGTGAAAACTTTTGTTATAAC
>NC_068983.1:63104984-63108649 GCF_001194135.2 Octopus bimaculoides | reverse complement strand
CATCTACTGCCCAATCTGATAGAATTCTGGCAGAACTGTGTAGCAACAGATCGCCAGCAATTGCTTCATCACAAATTGCCGTTCTACCTCCTGCGAAAAGGAATTACCCTGCTATGTATAATCAAGGCAGCGCAAAAAGTTGTTTTGCACAAGCATTTGTATAGCCAATTAGACGGATGAAATTTACGTACACTTAATAACGTTACACAAAACAGCCTTCAGACTTTCCCTATTAATTACGTCTTTTGAATTATGAACATATTTACATCATAAGGGTTTTTTCATTGTAAGGCTTTCTTTTTTAGTTGATTTTCACCTAGCAAGACTTATCGTAGATGGCGTAATAAGTCACACCCGCACAACGTAGGGTTATACTGCTAGTATATATATATATATAAAAAGTGCATTAAGTAATCTTCGGATTCCAATTTCCTTCACTTCTCAATGAATAGTAGATGAGCGACTATCTTTTGATACAGACACAACACAGGCTACGCTTTCGGGCTTTTTGGATAAAGTTTTCAGGAATAACCCTATAGGTTTACTATTAATTCCGTGAAATATTCACGGGTCCTGCTAGTTACTAATATTGATTTCTCTTTAACTCAATGGGTTCATCTCTATTTCAAGGATGGGCAGGCCAGAACAGAGTGGTGCTTGTGTCGTGTGAAAGAAATTCACTGTCGATATCATTGTTTTAGCTGCTCTAATTTGTTACATCTCAGGTAACTTAGCAGTTCGGTAAAAGTGAGGTGTAGAATAAGTACCTTGCTTTTAAAAAATAAGTACTGGGGTCGATTCGTTTACCTAAAATTTTTCAGGGCAGTGCCCCAGCGTTACCTCAATCTAATGAGTGAAACAAGTAAAAGATGCGAATGCATACATTGATGTAGGAACACACACGCCCAAATGTGCGTGTGAATATATATATATATACATACACATACTTAAATATACATAAACTTGTAAATCTACACATGTTCTTTCACAACTTAGATTTATCTGTAAAGCTATGTGTCTGCCGTTTTATGTATATTTAAATTTCTTCATCTGTAGGAATGTATATATGTGCATCAGCATATTTCTTTGTGAGGGCTTAATATATATGAATGAACACGCGTTTATGTATGTCCTGTTTGGCGAAGCACATATTGCATATATTTGTACATGTGTCTGTTTAAGTATGCAAATTATTTGCTTGCAACTGTGCGTCCATATTGTTGTTGAGTATTATTCATTTCCAGTCCAGCTGCCTTCTACACGACGGACTTCCCATATTTATATCGCCATTCTTATCCATAGACTTGTGTGTATAAATATTTTCGCAAATATTTATGTTCTTTCGAATGTTTGTTCTTGCAAACAAATCCATGAGCACGCACACACACACACACACACACACACACACACACACACACACACACACACACACACACACACACACACACACACACACACACACACACACACACAGACACACACACACACACACACACACACACATTCGTACATAAACATGGCTATATGTATTTGTATATGTGTGTGCTGTACCTTTGTGCATTTGCATATATATATATATATATGAATTATTCAGTGTCTATATGTTTCTATCTTTCTGTTTTTCTTCGTAATATGTGTGTTTCTATTATAACCATTTTACCTTACATTCTCTCCCTAATATAAATTTTAGCTTTATTTCATATATCTTTATTATTTTCTTTTTTTTTTTTCTAGCTGAGTAATGCAAATAATAAATATAAGCGTATCATTTTATCTGCAGCGAACTAAATCATTGTATTCCCCATATTAAATCATTAGATCATTCTGCCTTTTGACTATTTCCTGGCTGAATATAAGCCAGCCCACCCAAATATACCTCTAAGACATATTTTCTATACCTATTTATTTGTTTATTTATTCAGTCATCTATAATATAAATTTGACATGGGCAAACGTTGTATTCTTTCTTGTCTTGAGGTTCACTACCAAACGGCTTGGTGGATTCGCATGAAAATTGTCACACATGTGGAGACTGGGGCATAGATTGGAAAGCAGTTTGTAGTTTTTTCCTAGCCCCCATAGTTACCGAGAAAATTGATTAAAACTCTAACCGCTTTATGGACATAAAGTGGTTAGCTTTACATGCGTCTCATCAGACCCTAATGGCCGGTGGCTTGTAACCTCCCTTGAAAACGGAGGGAGAAAGGCCTCGTGGCTAGTTATTGAGCACTAAGACAAAAGAGAAAGGTCAAGCACAAGGAATTATCTCCCTTAGACCATTATCCAGAATCTACCCGGGCAGCTTGCGGGTCACAAAATTTCTGTAGGAATCGTCTGAAGTGTAAGCAGGATCGTAGGCTTCCGTCCTGTAATATAATATGTTCCCCCGGTCGAGGGGAACATCTTCAGGTCCCCTATTAAATTCTGGAACCCGCAAGGTGACAGGGTGGATTCCGAATAATGGTCTCAGAGAGACAATCCCTTGCGTTTGACCATTCACTTTTGTCTGCGTGTTCAATAACTAGCCACGAGACCTTTTATCCATCCGTTTTGAAGGGAGGTTATAGGCCACCGGCCATTAGGGTCTGACAAGACACGTGTAAAGCTAAGCGCTTTATGGACGCGAAACTTTGGGTAACGCTATAAACCAGTCATAACTATCTTTATCTAAATACAGTACTGTTCTATAACTTTAACTTAGGGTGCGCTTATCTTCCGCATTTATTATTTACTGACGATATATGTATATGTATATATTTAACGGGCTTCTTTCAGTTTCCTTCTACCAAATCCACTCACACGATTTTGGTCGGTCCAGGGTTATAGGAGATGTCATTTTCTGAAAGTGTGGTGCAGTGGGGTTGAACCGAAGACTACATGGTTGGCAAACGAGCTTCTCAACCACACAGCCACATCTGCGCCTATAAAAATAGCAAGTTCCCATGGTGGATATCGAACCCAGAACAGCAACGTTATTTTTATAAATGTAATTAAAAAGTCTTTCGTTGGATCATCTCTGCCCACTCTATCTTTTGCATTAATTTAATTTATAATACTTGTTCGGTGAGAGTGGAATCTTACATCGGCTGACCTCACCCTATCAGCAGTCCTAACCTTCTTGTTTCCTTTCTTTGTTTCCTCTTATTTCTTCGCTTCCTCTGTCACCCTTTGATTATTTCCTCGTTTATCTGTACCTCTGCCCAACTCAAGCTACACTTCTTTGCTTCTGATTAACATACCTACTTCTCTTCGCGTTTAGTTATCCACCCTCCGAGCTATCTCTGTACATCTGTCTCATTACAAGATCCTCAATACTCTAGCAACTTTTATATTTCATCCCTTCTACCTGGAACGCAATTCTTACACACGCGCTCAACATAAAAATATAGAGAGTAAGAGTTAAAGAGGTAGAGGGAGAGAGAGAGAAAGTGATACATACAACGTCATAGATTAAACTTTCATCTCAGTATTCTTTACCTATTTTTCATAACATAGATACGTAAAAACACACACAACCACACATACTTGACCTGTGACAACAACATACACATTGCTCTCAATCTCTATTCATTTCTCCCCCTCTTCCTCTCTCGCTCTCTCAAACGTATGCACGTGCAAGTAAACACAGTCATTCACATCGTGGTATATTTACAAAACATTGATGG